>NW_027113640.1:815143-835742 GCF_000696795.3 Halyomorpha halys | reverse complement strand
ACTAAAATGACCTGTCATTTTAGTTTTGACTGCCGTCAAAATAGCCCTGAAGAAGCCCTGCAACGTGGGGCGAAACGTTGGCTCATTAAATTAGTATATTTCTACTATTTGAGTTTTTCTTGACCGCACCCGGACCATATTCCTTTCATAAAAATAAATATTTGGCCTATAGTTGACTGATAAAAATGATAAGGAAGTATTCAACTATTAGCGAATGTTGCAGAGGAGTGAATTATAAATATGGTATTTTCATTGTTTAATGTACAAAACTAGGAAAATCTTTACAAGTGATTGGTCAGATAAAAATAGATGTTGTATAGTTTTTTTTTTATTTTATCTTACCAAAACCTCACTAACATTCACATGTTTGGTTCACTGGTTCTTTAATTGCAAAGGTATTGAAGTGAGAATGCTTTATTCAAATCAAATAAGGTTCATTTGAAAGAGTGCATTATCTTCTTTGTAGTTTTTTTTTTAGATTTACGCATAAAAAATATTTCTTTAGTTTAAAATTTGTTATAAGACAGTCAATTCACTATTTTATTTTTATTTAATGCCTTAAAATGCAATGTATTTAATTCTAGCAAATGGTAACCTATTAGAAATGCTGTAACTTGTGCCTTTTTTAGTGATTAAGATACTGCATCCTGACAAAGCAGAGTCTAATATCAGATAAAACAGTTACAAATTTTTCTAGTTAAACAAGTAGCATGGTTGAGGATAATTCAATTTTTTATGACAAGTCTTGGATGAAATCAGTATGGAAGGCATGTTGATTGTGCGAGTGATACAATCCTGTTTTTTTTTTTCTTGCATATTGGTTTCTTTATATTGATAATATATCTAAATCATTATAAATCAGTTAATTTTTTCTTATAAACTTTTTTAAATGCATGAAAAATTATTTTAATATGAAGATAGTTTTATTAATTGATTTAGCAACTTGAATTTTAATGAACCTGCTAAAAAATTGTTTTCTTCCAATGATAATAAAAGAGCCCAATCAACTTTTTTTTTTTAGAATTTCAAGAATGTCTATTTTAATAATCTTTAAATCTTTTAAAGGAATAATAAAATTATTCCATTTAATAAATTACATATTACATCAATATTTACTACTATTGCTGTGTATTTGAAGAAAATGATATTTTGTTTTTTCCAGGGGATTTTAATTCAAGAAGTAGACGAAGGCCAGCCATGCCTGTCTTGTGACAAGTGCCAGGGATTTGAACAACATATTTGGAGGTTGGTACAGATTTATTTATTTATTTTGAGTACTGAATGGATTTTAATTTTTAAAAATTTTATTAAATAAGTTATTTTAATATTAAGTACATGTTACAAAAAATTAATGTTTAATTTTATCAACTTCTCATTTTAAATCAGTCAGTTCTTTGCTGTTGGTATTTATGGTTAAGGATATTATTAAGAATTACCTCTGCCTTCGTAATTGTTAGATATTTTCTATATTTAACTCTGCAATTATTTACATAACAGTAATTATTATAAAAACAGTTTTTTTTGCTTTGGAAATCATCATTTCCACATGAAGCACTTCCTGTTGGATATACTTTCTAGTCATATCCCTTCTGTGGTCATGCCTTTTCTCATACTCCTGACAAATTTGGTTGTATATCTTGAAACTTAAACCTTCTGATTTTGATGAAATATATCAATTTGTTTCTGTTATTTATTTGTAATTGGTTAATTCCTTTTTATTTCTTGTAATAAAAACAAAAGAAAACATAACATTACATTTGCTAAGTATGATTTCCATATACTGTCAGTTAATCTATTATTTTCCTACTAACTTATTCTGCTTACTATATATTAATAAATTTTATCTAAATGTATGATTGTTTTTGCAAAAATCATTATATGTATTTGATATTTTATATTTCTATTCTAATATGCCTTACGTAAATATAAATTATACCTATGAATTCACAAAATTACTAATCAAAGGATTGAACTTAATAAGGCTTCTACACTTTCATTAAATTATAAATAAAATTTAAGATTGTTTAAAAAATATTCTAAAGAAAAAACACTAATAGTGTCTTAATTAATTGAAGACACTACTAAAGAAAAACATAATGATTAATATCCCCATAGAAAATTGGATCGAAATAGTAATTATCAAACACATTACCACATATACCTACATTATATTATGTTTTGCTATATACTTAATAGGGTCGGCCGAAAATTTTTCTTTTGTACCATGAAAGAAAGGTAAAGTATATTATATTAAAAAAAAAAATTATTTTAATCCCCAGTTTGGACTTCATTGGAAGTTAAATGAAGGAAACTAAATATTTGCAAAATACTTAGAAATAAGTATTTATTGCTATTTAAGTGGCTATTGGCATAAAATTGTACAAAAGACTATTTGAAGCATACAAAAATTTTAATATGAACTCATTCAAAATGTTTATTGATAAAGCAGTACTCTTAAAAAGCTGCATTTTCCACAAAATACAAATTTTATTTAAAGCTAGAAAAGATTTTCTTTTTAAATAAAAATTAAAGGAGAGAAAGAAATACTTTATTCATTCATGCTGCCCAAATACATCGGGTTGCTACATTACACAGCATACTGATCACTCCGTGACTTGACATATATAAATTACATATTTTTATATGATGTAATATAATAGAAAGATAACATTTTTTTTTTCCACAGTTTTCTTTTACAATGAATACCAGTCTACAAACTAACTACAAGTTTTTCAATTTATTCCTTTTTTTTTTCTTTCCCTTCTATTTCACAACCCCTATTTCATTTGATCAACAAATTCCCTTATATAACAAATATTAAAATATTTAAAATAATAAAGTAATAGATAAAACAAGAAATAAAATATGTGTTGCATGCATGCCATCCCTCCTCTGGATAAACTCCCCCACTCGTTAATTTCCATGAATGTGGTGATGTATGATTCCCAGGGAGTCAAGTATTATATTTTTTGTCAACCGAGCCATGTCCTGGACCCTAAGCTCCATGAATCTCCTAGTTGTGCTGGGAATCGTTCCACGGACTCCGAACCAGGGGGCTCTCACGTTGAAGTCTCGTTCTTCGAAGCCCTCACGGAACTTCTCCTTAAGGAAAGGATTCATTTATTGTAGATTTCCTTCTTTTCCCTATCTACCTTATTTGCCTGGTCAAGGTCGTTATAATTTAATTCTTTCACTGTGTTGTTAGTGTCTATTTTAAAAATAATTTAATGGAAAAACGTAGCATAGATGACCTTGAAAGAAATTTAGTTAAAATAAACCAGGAATTGCTTCATTTACCAACTTCAGGTACTGCTCAACTGCTTCCATGGGCCATAAACATTTATGAAAAGACTATTACTCCACATTTTCATCAGACTTCATCTTTGAATAGATACTTTCTTTGGCTACTCTTCGTACCAAAGGTGGTGTTAAAAGGTACTGAAACTCCAATCTACCATTTCATTAAATTCTATTGCTAGCGGTTGATTTTGGATAGTTTACAGCTTTTGATTACTTTTCCATTAGAATCTAGATTTTTAGTCTTGTGAATACTTCAGGAATTCATTTCTTGTATAGGATTTAGTTCAATCGTACTCAAAACCAAGTTTTCTGGGAAGTAAAATAGACATTTCTTTCAATCATAGTGTCAATTACTTACAGTAATTTGTCAGACCAGAATCTTGAAGATTTTATAACTTCCAACCTATGATCCAGCCTATTTAGAAGTATTTACTTTTTTGTTTCTACAGCATTTTACAGGTATATAAGAATTACAAAGGAAGTTGACTACAACCTTATGTGTGTTGGAAGCATGTTCTATACTTTTGTAGAGCCTCAGCTTAAAACCTTAGATGGCAGACTATTTCCATAATCTCACACACAATACAGTAAAAATTGACAACTCACAATTTTTCATAGTTATTGAACTGCGGGCTCAGTTTTCCCCTTTAATGTTTGAAACTAATGCTGGAATGACAACTGATTTCAAGATATGGCTTGGTTTGATCTATGCTTTTTTGACAATCATCTAAGATCAGTTATTCCAGTAAATCAACTTTCAAATGTCCAAAAGACACTAAAGAAAAGTAAAGAAGAATATTTTAATAATGCTTAAATATTTACTCAAACAGAAAAACTCTCTAGTTTTAATGAGACTTTGCTATACTAAATTATTCAGTACAACTAAGAAAACTCAAATTTTCAAGGATATTATTCTATTAATTAATTTGTTGAATAAATTAATTTTAAAATTTATTCATGTTTCCTATACTTTTTTTCATCAGTTTATCCCAATAGTTATTTTGTAAACATCTGCTCAGATATTTAACAAATGATGGAAAAATGCTTATTTTCTTAAATTTTAAGTAGCGCTGTGCTAACTGAGGATTAAAAGTAAATTTATTGTTTTGTTTTTTTTGTGTTTTTGCATTTTACTTATTTACCAGAGAGACAGGTTAAATGTAATGTAGCATTTTAAAAGAAAAAAATATTTTTGTCAGTCCACCCTAATACATGTATACAATAAGAATGTGATGACTGAGTATGTTGGGGTAAGGATCCCAGGGTTTAGGGTTCACAACCGCTTGGATTAGATAGACTGCCCACCTGTGACAGTTAATATCTATTTCTCTGCGGTCCGAAGAAATGAATTTAGTCACTCCCAATCTGGTTAGTATGCAACATGTACAGAATATGTGAGGTAGTGTACTCTGCTTTAAAAGTTCAACTCTTTAACGCTAGAATGACACACTGCTATAAGTCAACTTAATCTGACACTCTGGGGTGTGATACACCCCAACATATGAATTGGTATAAAATATAAGTGATATAACCTGCAATGCTTATAATGCATTTTAAAATAACTAAGTGGTCTAGGTAACAAAAATAAATAATTTCAAAATGGGTTATGTACATATGTATTTCCAAAAATCACATATTCTAAAATTTTATGAGCCAACTAGCTAAAAAATGAATAAAAATTAATTGTTGTTCCTAAATAAAAAAATAATTTGTATGGCTCTTAAATACAGATAAATATGAAGTAAATGAATCATAAAACGAGGTGGAAAAGTCATTTTTTAAATTAAAAATGAATAAAATACATAGTGGGGGCTCCAAAGGGATCTCTTTCACACACTGCACTGCAAACATATTGCCGCCCTGTGTTCATTGCAAATAGCTCTCTTGAGTACCCCTTACACATTTGGTCAAAAGTATCTGTTCATCCTTTGTTTAAATTATAATCATGTATGACTTGTGGTTTACCAGATTCTTCAATGACTGCATCATCTTGCATTGTTGGTTGGGTGCCATTTTGTCATTAGCCTTCCTCTCTTGTCTATTTAGTTTATCATCAAATCTCAAGCAGTATGAGAGGAAGCTGAACCAATTCATGGGTATGGTGTGTCGAAATAAAGGATGGCCCCTTTTTATAGAGAAAAGCTCCCCTAATGAGAGTTTACCGGATTTATTATTTACTTACACTAAGGACACTCTGGGGTGTGAGATACCCCAAGACTAGTTCAAATCACAATAAATAGCAAAACAAGACTGACACATAGCAGCAGATAATCAGAATCAATTATGTTATGAATGACAGTTATTTGCATGGTGGGGTTTAGCAAAAGAGCTACACATGTAGGAATTATTCAAAATTTAAAAAGTGCTGGGGTATGTGACACCTCAGTGTGTCGTTCTAGGGTTAAGTATAAGAAAATTCTCTGAACACCTTGTGTTTTAGTATAAAAGAAGTTTATTTAGCAATTAACATTGTAATAATAAATGTGAAAGTAGTTTGAGACTTAATGGTAGTATAAGTTTGGTTTGAACTGCAGATGGAAAGTATCTACAGGTAACCAAACTATTTTAACTAGAATGAATGTAGAATTATTTTGTGCTTTTGTCTTCTATGTCTTGTTTATAATTACTACATGTGCAGTCAAATATTGCCTTGAAATTGGTTTGATATCTAAGTATATTTATAAGTAGTTTCTCTGCGACAAATGATAAGATGTTATTTACATGACAGAGAAAGATTAAATCATACTTTTGATGAATAAATAAAAATAACGTACACTTCAAGTGTAAACACCTTGTTCAATTAAAAAACATATTGGTAAAATTGATTTATTTTTGTTAATAGATTAATTGTAATTGGAGTAACTGAAGTGAATAAATAATAAATGATGAGTGAATAAATGATTGCATATTAGATTATTAGACATTTTTTTTTTCTTAAACATTCTTGTCTTAAAGAGGGCTGTTTTTCTTTTCTTTTGGATTTAGAAAGTATTCTGACAAGCTATTATCAAAATTTATTGGCATTTATGTCATCATTAAGTTAACAACATTCTTCTGCTGTTCACATATTTGTGGTGTTATATTGATGATGAATTTTTTAAAGACAAATTATTGATGCAGTCAATTCTGTTGGAATATTAAATTATTTCTTCATTAGTTTTGTTGATTGTAATTGTAATATTTGTTTTATTAATCATGCACATATGCGATAATGGAGCATTAATATACTTTTAATATTTATTTTTGTAGCTACTATATTCTTAGTATTTCTAATTGAATATTATAATAAACACTAAGGATTGCTCTGATACATTAAGTGATCTTATCCCGTTAAAAAATTTTTATTTCTAATGTATCTCAGTTAATGGATTTTTTTTTCCTCTTTCAAATGCTTTTCACATACTATGGAACTCAACATTATTCACTACTGAGAAGTAGTTTAGTGGAACACATAACTCACTTTAAAACCCAAAGCAAACAAAAACATCCTCGAAAGTTGACAAAGGATGACCTGGAAATGCTATCCACCTCTGATTTAGGCTGTTTGAAATAGACATTCTGAATGTATGTCGGGGATGCAACTTAAATAACTATCTATATCTGATTCATGCATTTTGTGTTTGGGCTTTCCTACTTTTTTAAACAGCGAAAAAATTGTATTTCAAGTTATATTTTTTAGTTTTAAAAATATGTCCATATTTAATTATTTAATCTTAATAGTATTTTCACTGGTTTAACTTTTAACTTTTATTTTATTTTTCTTATTTACTTTATTTTAAATTTATCATTTATTGAAACTGGTATTATAAAGAAGACTGAAGCATTAGGTTTCTGTTTAGTTCAAATGATTGTTACACGGGTATTTATCAATTTTTCATAATTTAATTTAGTTAATATTATTTGAGCCATTCAATGCAAAATTGGATTTAGTAAAAAATGGAGTTTTGGGACATTCTGGAAGTTAGGAGAAGTTCTATAAAGTTTTTAGTCAGGAATAACAGCTTTCTTTGTTAAAACTAGTTAATCACAATTCTATCTGACTGATTATTTGATTATCTATTTTTTTAAAAATGAAAATGGAAGAGTAATGAGAACAAAATGACACACCACTTTTACTTTCAACAGATCATTTGTTCTTGAATATTATTTATACAAGTTAATATTATTTGTTCAAAAATCAAAGCGCTTCACTTACTCATGGTGTACTGGAATCAATGATACATTTTTTATTATTATTATTAAATAATCTGAGGCTTGTCTAATTAAAATGTTCAATTTTACTAACTCCAAGGACACAGGTTCAAATCTGTCTGTGGCAGATAATTATTTTCTGTTTCACTACAGCCTTGAGTCATCTCTGTGGGTTTGGGAGCCCTCCGGAGTCCACCCAACCTCATTAAACGGGTACTCTTAATTGGGTAATAATCTGGCAATCGAGAGCGATTCTGACCAAATCATGTCCTTGCACAACCATGGATCTAGTAGTAGTACAGATTTAATTTGTCAATTTAATTAATTTTTAGCATATTTATAAGTAATCAAGATTTTAATTACTTATAAATATGACAATCATGTGTATTGGGAACCCATAATCAAATCTTCCCCTTAACTGCAATTATTTAATTAATATTTTTTAATTTTATTTACAGTTTATTTATTTCTGATTATTATAAAAGTATTTACGGAACACATAAACGATTGAATATAAGCAATATTTTTTCTCTTTTATTATTTATTTATATAACATGATAAAAGAGTAAATCTATTGTGAGTTAAAAGTTATCATAATTTAGGAATGAAGGAAAATTGTGTGAAAGTTAGGTACTATTTCCTAGTTTCATATAATTTCAACAATGGCCATTACTTGAAATGCCTGGTCCTCTCAAACTTAAATGGAGATATGCTTTTTTTTTTTTCTTTTCCCTCCCTAGCCATTTCTTGCTTACAGGGTGGTTGTTCTACAGCAGTGGCCCCCAACCTGTGGTCCATGGACCACAGTGGCCCGTGAGATACTGAAGAAGAGCCATGGTAGTGCTCAGCAACATTGTTTTATAAGTATTGTGTTTTGTTTATAAGGAATTATTGTTAGATCTGTTTTTATGTTTACCTTTTCTAATGTTTGAGTGTTAGCTGAAAAGTTCTTACAATGTACAATAAACATACTCCAAAATACACTTTTGAGCAACATTATTTTTAAAAATATTCCTGAGGGTGAAGGGGTGGAGCGCATATGGTTTAATATCTGCTTTATTGGTCCTCTGACTTCTTCAGGCTGGTAACGATTTTCTTATAGGCTACCAATCTATTTTACGCAGAGTTAAAAGGTTTCGCTTTATGGCTATGTCATTTTAAGGCTGTTTTTAGCCCATTTTGAAAACGTACTACAGGTATTTAAATGAATTGATATGTGTAATCCTCCCTATAAGGTATGTATTCACAAACATCTAGCTCTTGTATTAATATCATCAATTTAAAGTGATATTTAGCTCTTAGTCGGGTCCAGTGGGTTCACTCATATTACTAAGCTAGTTTCGAATTAACTTACAATTCGTATTACATTACAACAATGTAATGGAGTGATTTTAATCTTTGGATTGATTTTATTTATTTTTCCTTCTTTTGAACCAACATCATTATTTAATCAAGTGTTTAAAAGTTGTAGCAATATTAATCCTGAATTAATCAAGTATTGGAGAAAATCTGGTATAGATTTAATTTATTTATTCAATAAATCGTTGTGGAATTGTAAGGTATTACAATGATAAATATATTTAAATTGATACAATAAATAAACCCGATTTGATGCTACAAAATGCGAAGAAAAAAAAAATGAAATAAATAATTTCTTATTAGATTGTTGAGTATATTTTTGTAATTTGACCTGTAAGAGACTTTGTCAGGTTCTTCTTTGCTGGTCTGTTATACACACTTGGGATTCCTTAAATTTTATGTAAGTGTGGAAGAAAAAATAATACTAAAATTTTCTTAAAGTTGAATAACAACAAATATTTAACTATAAAATTATTACATTTTGGGTCCCTCATAAGAAAAAAATAAAAACGATGGTCCCTTGAAGCAGAAATAGCTGTTCTCCTTGAACTTGGACTGGGATGACTCCTTTATGATCCAATTTCATCTTCGGAGGTTGTTATGCCTTTTTTTCTCTTTCTCTTTATTCGCCGACCATTTGGTTTTTGACAGGTCCTGTGGAATTCTTTTGAGTTATAAATACGATTAATAAAAACTGGAGATGAGCCAGTATTTTTTTTCTTTCAATTTGTCTTGTTTTCTTACTGAGGAACGATTATTTTTGACTAATATTCTTTTCAATAAATGGAAATGCTTGAAATTGATTTATAAAAATCAATTTACACACAAAGAGGTTCCCCTAAAAGATGGACACAAGAGAACATCCGAAGAGTGTGTCTCAGACACCACGGAAGTGGTTTTTTTTTAATAATAAGAATAATAATTTTAATGAAAGAAAGTACATAATATTTTTTTTATCAGACGTGAACGTAAAAAGTTTTTTTTACTATAATATTATTTTGTTATGGAGCTGAAAAATAATTCCTTTTTGAGCACCAAAAATAAATCCGCCTCAACACCTAAATTGTAGTCAATACTGAAGTTGTAAAAACGCCGATTTTTGGTTAATTGGTTATCATATATATTTATTTGGTTGGTATTTTCTAATTCTAATGTCTGATTCTGTTATGGCGCCTTACCATACTATTTATTATATTCAATCTATGCCATCCAGGCATTAATTTATGTGTTTAATTAAAGAGGTTCTTTGTATTTTGCAAATAATTAGCCATCAGTAATTAGTGAATTTTGACAGGAAATGATTGGTTCTGAAGGTAAAATTTTTTTAATTTTTAGCATAGAATACCTACAATTTTTTATTAATTGTATTTTAATTTTATTCTATGTTTGTTAAAAAGGGGAAATGATGAAAGATGTGTTAGGTTAGGGAAGAAAATATAATTAGGCATATAGATAAATAATGGGGGAAAATGAAGAATAATAAGGAAAAAAAGGAATTAAAAATAATAAAAGAATATATACATCCTGGTGGAAACAGAGGAAGAGGCAATTAGTCAAATAAATACTCTGAAAGAAATAGCGGAAAAAGCAGGCCTAGAAGTCTCCTACGAAAAGAAAGAATTTATGACGACGAAAACAAACTACGGCAAAAAAGTAATAGAGACGAAATATGGACGGATGAGAGTGACAAAGAAATTTAAATATCTGGGAGAGATAATATGCAATAACGGTTTGGAGAAAGAGAGGATAAAGGAGAAAATTATCAAGTTGGAAATGTTAAGCTTCGTAACAGGCAATATATACAATAAGAAGAACCTATCGTTTAACGCAAAAATAAGACATTACAACACGGTCATAAAACTAGTAATTTTATACGGAATGGAGGCAACAGTCTCAGGGGTCTTCAACAGGAGTCTCCCTAGCCTGGAAAAATTACTGAAAATGGAGAGAAGGATCCTGAGGAGAATCTATGGGCCCAAGAAAACACAGGAAGGCTACAAGTTAAAACCCAACCAGGAAATCAACAGGGAGATAAATGACCTGGAAACCGAAATAAGAATCAGAAGACTGAGATTCTACGGGCACATGATGAGAATAGACCAAAGGAGACTAAACAAGAAACTCTTTGACAGAATCCGTGAATGTAAGAGCGTAGGAGGATAAGTGAAGAAAATGAGAGAGGAAACAAACACTACTTTGCTGTACTATGCCTTAAGTACACCATAAGAATTTTTAAAAAATTATCTGACTCGGTATAAGTATGCTGTGTATTAAGCAGCCCAATACTGTTTGGGCACCATAACTTTTTTGAATAGAGTTTTTTTCTCTCTAGTTCTGCAAATGGGAACGTTAAGGTTAGATGCATTAAAAAAATGATGAATGGATTCTTGATGCCTAAAAAAATATTTATGATATTTAATTTTTTATTGTTTTAAGGATTAATTATTATTTCTAACGAAGTTTGGGACAGCTAGCAACTAGTCGGCAAGGCTGTAGGTTCCTAAACTCTAGTGTGGGAGTCCCACTCATCACAAATTTAAGCCGTATAAACTGGGTACCTGACCCATCAATAGACCGCGTAGAAATCCTGGCGGTTGGTTTTGAGTACTTGTGTCATTTAGTTTAACTGTTGGTCTAGAAATAGGAGCAGACGTTTGGCCTCCCAGGAAGGGACTAAATTAGAACAAATGTTGGCATGAATGTCTTCTATTTGTCATATTTTTGGTCCCGGCTTAGGAATTTTATAACTGATCGTAAAGATGGACCTTAGTCAGACACTTTTTCGACACAAAGACATTAAGCTAAAACTATAGATGGCTATGAAAGTCAAATTTCTAGCTTCAATTACCAGAATAAACCATTAAATTTACAGCGATTGTTAAGATTATAAAGGAATTAAAGTAGGGCCGATAACCATATAAATGTTTATAGCAACAATCAGCGTGTGTGCGAATCAGTGGTGGGAACTGAATCATTTCTGGGGCATTGAACCATGGGTTCGTTTAAATTTGTTGGTGTTTCACTAAAAAAAAATATAATTTTTACCATTTTATTTCTTAACTGATTAAATAACATTGTTTTTCACACATTAGCCTATTTTTTTTTAAAGTTTATTTATTTAATCAAACGGTTTGTAATGATTAATACATTGACGTATGCTTATCGGTCAGTATTTATTTTCCGAAATCTCTCTCGATTAACACATTTAAGGTCTATCTGAATTCAAAGGAATTAATTTTTTTTTTTATTTGTTCCTCAAGTTCTACTGAACTGTGGACAGTTTTCAATAATACTTAAGTACTGCTCTCACGGCTTCGCGAAGATTCAAAGCTCCTTGTGTGGAAGCTCGGAAGGGTCAGGGGCTTAGAAGTTAGGATTAACGAGGAAGTGTTGGATATTCAACGGACGAACTGTGTGTATGCAGTTCCGAGCTAATTGTTTAACTTTTATGCTGACTGTACCTTTCAAGAGTGTTTCGGTCACAATAGAGATCTCCCGATCGAGCCAGATTCCACAATAGAATAGTAATAAGTATCTCCGAGGTTTTGTTATTTAAACTTAGTTTTATTATTAAACTGTTATTGTTTTTATTTATATACCACTGTTAGATAATCTTATATTCCACTTTGGCATTATTTTCGAAATTTTTTTGGCGTACTGATTGATGAAGATTTACTAAAATATAGAGTAAATTACTTATTAAATTAAATGAAATCTTACAAGCTAATTTCTCGAAAATTGAAGAGGTTTAATTTCCAGGTATAATCTAAAATCCAATATCTCAGTTTTTCTATACTCAGGAAATAAAATACCCTTTGTACTTGCAAATCCAATATCCATTTTCAACATAATCTCAATTTTGGAAAAAAAAAAAAAATAATTGCTTTTGAAATGAAAAAATATTTATTTTAAAATAGTACAAGAACACCATTTTAAAAGAATTTAGTGAACACAACAAAGTTAACCTTGAATTGATGAGGTGGGATCTATCAAGTCCTCAACCTTTTAATTTATTTACACAAGATCCATGCTAAAAGGTTTTTATAAAATAATAATCAATAATTTAATGTAAAAAAATAAGAAGATGGTCTGGGTTGCGGTTAAGAAAACAAAAAAAAAAATTAAATATTTCATAATGACCCACACTGCTGGTCTTCATCAGGGCTAAAATAAAAAGATGCAGAGTAGGCAAAGCTAATATAAAAGGTTTTTCTTTTAGCCCTGATAAAGACAATCAAATAAAAGTAATAAATTAAACCTAAATAATAAACAATGCATGACAGGATTAAAAAAGTCTAACGACTTAACGTATTAAAAAATAAAGTTACAGATATAATAAAAAATATAAATTAATTTACTCATAGGAAATGTGTAAGCATCGATAGAGTTTTTACTTATTAGAACTATGATCTTTTGATGCGTAGAAGACATGGAACAAATGATACAGTATTATAAATATATAATACAGCTGCACATAATTTTAAAAAGTAGTTACTATTACACTTAGCACAGAAACGTATTTCTAGCGGATTTAAAACTATCACTGATTAGCTAATTAATTTAATAAAGTAATGAACTATGTTTTGTTTTTTGCATTTAGTTCCTAAACGATGGATTCGTGCATAAACGTTATGGCATAAGAAATTATGCTGTTGAATTATGGTCGAATAGTACTGTAGCCCATTGAATCCGTTGAGTAGTATTTCGTAAACTGGACACCAAAAACCGATTTTTATTTTTCAAAATTTTCCCAAAACAGAGGTTCTTTATACATCCCATCGAATCGGAGCCATTGGCAGATCTTTCCTAGTCCGTACGTCTTCCCAATGGAATTCTATCACCTCTTTCATTCATTGCTCTAATACGCTTCCAACCTTCAAACCCCGTATCTTTAATCACCTTATATCCATCCAATTCCTGAAGAATAACAATTAAAAAGTTCAAACAAAATTCTAAGTTGATAGAAAGTTAGATGCAATTTAACATAAATATTTTTAGGTGTTTTCAACACATATATATAGTCTGTAAATATGTCCAAATATTTTTTTTTTTATTATTATTAGTATATATCTCGAGATTTATGTTTTGTAAGAGGATTATTATTTTTAATATATTTTTTTATTTTTTATAAAATTTATATATATTTTTTTTTTGCCTTCTTATTTACTTATTTTTCTACTTTTGATATTTTCGATTTTCTTTTAAACTTGTAAATACGTTTATAAGCAATAATTGACTCTTTTTTCTGATTATTTTAGTTTATTATGTTTAATTATTTTTCATTTATATCAATAGAAGTTAGTATTTCTATGATTAATGAGATAATATATGATTTTGATTCCTTTTTTATTTTACATATTCTGTAAATAATGTTGTTTAATTTTTTTTCTTCCTCAGTTTATTATTTCATGTTATATGTTTATTATGACGTTTTATATGTTAATTTTTATTTTTTATACTTTAAGGGGCTAATACTTCTTTTCAATGCCTGTAATATTATGCTAAAGGGTCCCAGAATATTATTATTATTTATGATCCCTGTATACTACATATGAATTCAACGGAAACGAATTTCTGGCAGACCTTAAATTGTTGTTTCTTAGCTTCTAATAAGTGATTTGTTAAAGTCCGTCAATAATAAGAACAGGTGGTTTACGTCCATACCGCTCAACTGAACAATTAAATTATGGTACTCATTAGATTCATGACTTAATGATCTTAAATTTATTTTATTATAACGTTTTTATTAGGATCCATCTTTTAGGATGTATTGATGAAAAGCCGAAAGGAAGACCTAAAATTTGTTATTCGTTACTTTAAAAACTTATTAGCTGTTTATTAACCGTTTTAGGACCTGTATATGTATTCTAGTAGTTTCTGTACCAAAAGGTCATGAACTTGACACATGTAGAAGCTGTCTACATGTTCCACTCCTTTAAAACCTAATTGCTACTCAATTATCGTGAAGATAATTGTCAATAGAGTGGATTTAACTTTTTTATTGTCTTATTATCATCTATAGTGTATAGAGCATAGTGTATAGACTACTAAGATATTTTGGTGGGAGAGAAGCGATGATAAGAGACGGCCCTCAGTCCCTCGCTGCCACCCGGCCAACTCAGTCTGGATTTCGAAATAGAGGTAAACTTATCGCCAGTATCTCGCTTCTCTTAAATCTCGCAATGTTTATTTTTGCCGCTCGCCTCACCGCAAATCCTCGTCCATTCAGCCGTCATTGTGACCCACTTGGTCGAAGGAGACAGGATCATTAAAGCCATTCAACTGTCATTGGAAAGTTTTTGATTTTTTTTTTCAGCCTATTAAAATATCACATTTTTACAGGAGTACTTAATTCATAAGTTATATAAGTTTATCTATGAGGTAAAGCATGGGTTACTGTTTCCCCATCTAAATTATAGATTTTTTGAAATGTATGATCCAAGTACATTTTAAGTATAGCAATAGTCATAAAGTAGATATTAGCTTGTTAATGATTACTCACTTAAAGAAAAGTAAATAATATTTAATGATGTTATTAGACATTAATCATTGTATTTTTTAAATATATATTATGAATTATTTTAAACTTTCTAAAATAAAACTATTTCATTTTTCAATATAATAAAGTTTGAAATTAATTTTATAAATATAAACAACAGAAATTTTATTTCAGTAATTTCATTTAATAATTAATAATATTTTTTCTGTATGTACCTACCTATATTTTCAATTATTTGACGAAGAATTCTACAAGATTTTTCTTAGAAATAATCTCAATACACATAGGAAGAAGCATTTATTTATGCAAGAATTTGTGTTATCAATTTCCTTCTTGATATTTTATAAGGGTTTTCTTATTGCATTCTCACAGAAATGCAAATCATTTATAATGATGGTTTTAGTTATTAATTGTTGTATTTGTAAAATATATATTAAGCATTATTTTAAGCTGTTAAGATAGAATAATTTGGTTCTTCACCTGTAGTACTATTTTGATTTTTAATAAAATAATATATGTAATACATTTTAAAAGTCCAAATGATTAAAAGTTTATTTTATTTAATAATTAGTAATAAATTTTGCTACATATACCTATATATGACTATGTATATGTCTTATTAATAGTCAAAGAATGTTCTTCGGTAATAATCTGAAGAAACTCTTAGAAAACACGTTTATTTATTTAAGGATTTATGTGAACGAATTGTTTCTTACTCATTTATAAAGATTTTTCTAATTGCATACTGACAGAAACGCAAATAATTTTTAATGACGATTTTAGACATTAGTTGTTGTTTTATTAAAATATATATTTTGTATTATTTTAAGGTGTTAAAATATAATTGCTCGATTCTTAATCTACAATATCATCTATTTTTTTTAATAAAATGAGATATGGAATCAATTTTCAAAATATTAATGATAAAAATTTCATTTTATTTAATAGCTAATCATAAAGATTTCTGTACGAATCTTAATATTTGATGAAATATTTTAAAAGGTAATAGTCTCTATATACTTTCGGAAACATTTGCTTAGAACATCTAACATTTAGGAAGAAACATTAATTTATGCAAGACACAAATTCTTTCTAAAAAACTTTTAAAAAGTTTTTGCTTATTGCAGACTGACAGAAAATCATATAATATTTGGTAATGTTCGTAGGTATTAATTTTTGTATTTTTTAGATAAACAGTTTGCATTTAATTAAGCTGCTAAAATGAAATAGTTTTGTTCTTCTATAGTGTTGTTTTGTTTTAATAAAAACATATGAAATAATTTAAAAAAAATAGAAATAACAGAAAATTCATTTCATTAATTAATTAGGATTTTTCTTTTTGCATACTGACAGAAAAGCTTATTACTTCTTATCATGTTTTTAGGCAGTAATTATCGTATTTTTTTTTTTAAATATCTATTATGCATTCTTTTAAACTTTTAAAATGGTATAATTAGATTCTTAAAATCTCGATTTATTTTTTTATAAAATAAAACATGAAATAAGTTGTACAGATATAAATGACAGAAGCTTCAATTCATAAATTTTATTTAATTATTAACTATATATTTTACTACATGTATCTATTTATGTGCCTTATTATTTAACAAAGAATTGTCAAAGAATATAGATAATTATTTCAATACACTGTAGGAAGACAGCTTTATTCATTTAAAAATTTATGTGAACGAATTATCTCTTAAATATTTTGAAGGATTTTTCTTATTGCATTAGAACTGAAAAGTAAACGATTTCAATTAATGTTTTTTGAAATTAATCATGTATTTTAAAATATATATTTTATATTCTGAGAATTTTGTTTTTCTTCCATAACGGTGTTATGTATTTTAATAATATAAAATATGAAATGAATTAAAAAAAAAAAAAGGTAAAGGACATTATTTTTACACAATTTTTTTATTAATATCTTAATATACTCTGGGAAGAAATTTTTATTTGTATAATTTATATACAATTTGTTTTTGAAGGAATTCCACCTTAAGATTTTATTAGGATTTTTTTTTTTTAAATTGAAGAAGTATCTTTATAGCCTAAGTACTTTGTTTTCTAATAATTAATTATGAATTTGATCGCAAAGGGAACCAAGGCTCGTAAAATAAACTGAAACCTACTCAACATAAGCAAAGTGGAGATCCAATATGCTAAGTAAATATTCGTAGTATTCATGTATCGTTTAGTTATAGAACTCAATGGATATGTCCAGGAGCTGATCGCCAATACTATTTACACGAAGACTATGTAATAAAAAAAAAAAAAAATAAAATAACTTTACCATTTATTAGCTGGGAAAAGGCAAAAGGAGTAATAATCAAGTTAACTTACATCGACAAGAACAAAGAGTGACTGGAATATGTCTAATATAATCCTATTTCTGCTCTTATTAAACTTGATGTAAAATATATAATTGACACTTTTAAAGTTTATTTTTAATTTAGATTATATTGTAAGGCTAAGGGTAAAACATCAAAATTATTATTTATGCTAAAATAAAACCATTTACTATCATAA
Source organism: Halyomorpha halys (assembly GCF_000696795.3). Lineage (NCBI taxonomy): Eukaryota > Metazoa > Arthropoda > Insecta > Hemiptera > Pentatomidae > Halyomorpha > Halyomorpha halys. The sequence continues at coordinate 817,864 of NW_027113640.1, read as the reverse complement.
ACGTATATTCGAATTAATGTAAGTTCTTACATTTTTTAATATTTGGCTATTCATTAGCTTTGTGAAATAAAAATATTTCAAATTTATCTTTAATAACTTAAATATTCTACGTACGCTTAATCTTTAATAACTTAAATATTCTACGTACGCTTAATCTTTAATAACTTAAATATTCTACGTACGCTTAATCTTTAATAACTTAAATATGACCCCTTATTCAATAATAAGGGGGAAATACAAAACTAACATTAAAATTGCCTTCGAATTTTAAGTACAACCACTATAGATTTCGGCATCTTTATATCTAAGGTGGATTGAATCACATTAAAAATTAAACTATAGCTGCTCTCTCTCTTTTTTTAAAAATATTTGTATAATGGACAGATTTTTCTTTCGTTAAACTGTTTACCCGAACTAATTCTACAGAGATAGATAGATCCGCTCAAAAGCGTGGATCCCAGAGGTTGGATTGGCCGTCATTAGGAATGGTGCCAACAGATTGCATTGGCAGGCCACATTAGAGTTCATATCACTGGGATTTAGTAGCTTCAATCAAATTTTTTTTTTCCTTAGTGAATTATCTCCCTTGTTGTTTCTATTACTTTTTATACTGTAATAGGATTTAGGAGTTTTAATATGGATTATGCGTTTAGTTTATAATAATTATTTGCTTATGGGGCAACCCCCGTACGAATAGAGTTAGCCTGTGAAATACATAAAATAAATAATTAATTGTAGTAATTTGACAAAAATGATGAATCCAAGATGGTTTATATAAAGTAATAACAAAGAATATACCCAAGCTGGGCTATCTAAATCCATTAGAATAAAACTTCATATATAATAATAAAAAAAAAACTACCTATTGGAACGATAGTTATCCAGCTCTAAGCAAAAGGTTTAGTGTTACATATATAAAAAAAGAGTTTAAGATCCAATCCCGAGGGCACAGACAGAAATTCATACAATTGATTTCGGTTCAATATTGCTTAGTTTCGGCACGTATCGGATTCGGTTCTCATGATACGCGGGGAAATTTGTCAAAAAGTGGAAACAATCCTCCAGTGCCGTTCCATTACAAGCTGGACAAAGCTTCTGTGGTTCCAAAGTATATTTGTGTGGACCTACTCTTACAGTAATTTGCATATTTACCGGAGAGTCGTAGTTGGACAATTATTTTCAAGTGAGCTATAGGGCAGCTTATTTTTAGGTAGCTTTGAGGAGCATCCGTTTTAATAAAGACCCTACCGTACCACGGGTTATAGTTCGATTCTCGTAATAACAAGAGGTCTTTATCCTTGACAAATTCCCAGTATCTATCCAAGATCTTCCCCATTATAATTTTGATACTTACAAGATCATTAAGTAGTATCGGGTAAAACATTCCGGAGTTCTCCAATATTTTTCTTATCTGCGTTATCCAATTGTATTGCAGACTCAAACAATTTTTACTGTCTAGCTGTTGTAGTTTTATATAACATTGTTTCACGAAGCGAGTACAACTCATTTTAAGTATTTTTATTAGCCTGGACAAAGTTTTCTTTAAAATGTGATATCCCACAGGGATGGGTTCTCCTTCTAGTCTTACCATTAAGTGTGGGGAGTTTTGTTGCACAGTAGTCGCTTATAATATTTTCTAATTCCTTTATGTGTTTCACGGGCCAAATAGGTGCAGCGTAGAAGATACAATTCAACATAGTCGACTCGTAAAGTTTCTACCTGGCATCACACGAAATAATTTTAGCCTTCGCACAAGTACTTATGCGATTAATTAATCATGTCCTTTATTAATGGAAAGCTAAAAGATTGGTAAACATTTCAGAAGCTCATTCCCATCCTCAGAATTTGACAATTTATATCATATTAACAGCTTATTTTGGGGTTGATTAACAAACATATTTACATATGGTTTTCATTTCAATACTTGTTTAAGATTGGCAATCTTCAGTCAAAATTTTATCAAATAAATTATTATAATATATATAAATGATTAAACGTATTTTTCAAAACATATCAGAGATAGTCCGGGGGATGCGGTCAAAAATGGACATAAAGTAGTTCACCACTATTCGCCATCGTTTCGCCCCATTCTGCAGTGCTGTATCAGTGCTAAAAAAGATACAAAATTTGTATTGTAAATTTTTAGTTGTATAAATTTTAGCTCTGATGAAGCCCTTAGTGTAATGCTATTAAAATTTAATAAATTCTTTACACACATTATAATTAGTTAGTTTGAAATACTATAAAATTGTAATAAATATTAGGATTTGAAATTTTAGAAATATAAAAATACTTCTATGAAGCTAAATAAAATGGGAGATACTCTCTTATACACTTTAAGAATTCATTATCCTATAATACAATACATATTTAATTTATGAAGAAAATAAATAAATAAATAAGAAGCAACGACAGAATTGTGCCTCTCTTCTTTATTTGTCTGGCTTAGCAGTAAATATAAATGAATTTATTCGTTTATTGAAATTTATGTAAATAAATGCAATGTGTGTTTATTCTGGGATTTAAGAAGTAATTTCCGAAAACGTTCTATTGTTTTAACAGGACACTTTAAGATTTCCGGCTGTTACCTTTAGGTTTTTTTACATCTTCCTTTGTTTGTTCAGGTGCCTAACAGCATGTTGATAAGAATAATTTTCCTAGGTGAATTTCTTTTAACACCCCTCTCTTTCGCTCTCTCTCTCTCTCTCTCTCTCTCTCTAT
>NW_027113640.1:800510-815080 GCF_000696795.3 Halyomorpha halys | reverse complement strand
TAGTGTATTTTTATTATTAGATTTTTTTTTTTTGTATTATGCATTCAAATTCCTGTAATTTAATCCTACCTAATATTTCCAAATAAAAAGCCGTTGAATCTGTGTTTCACGTTGATTGCCTCCCTGGTTTAGAAGTTTCATTTTTTAACTGCGTAAGTTATTTTCGTTGTTTGGATTTGTATTGCTTAATTGTGATATATGAATGATGTTGAATACTTTATACAATATTTTAAATCAATATTAGCAATCTTACGCTACACGTACTATGCATGAAAAATAAGATTATCAAAAAATATTTCGCTCAGGGTTTTGCACGCTGTGTATACTTGGCCTGGTTATAATTTAAATATTTGTTTGATAGCCGGAGCAGCCTAGGATGATAAGAACCTCATGATATGAAAACAATTCTTAAAAATAACATTTTATGGTCTTGATTACAGGGAATCTTACGTCGTTCCTCGTCTATTCTTTTTAAAAGCAAGCTGGAAAACATTACAATATTAAGCAACAACAACACTTTCTTAGTTGGGTTGATGGTTCTAACGATGGAAACAAACATAGAATGTTTTTCGTTTAGTGCTGAATATATTTTAATCTCTTTTTTTATGTCGTGATTAGTTTTTATGTATCCTTTAGAAGAGATATATTGCTTCTCGTAGTTTGTTTATCTGTTTATTGTTAATTTGTTTCTCTGTTAAAAAAAAAAAAGTTCATTCATTTTCTATTTCTAACTGACTATATCTATTAGCAAAAATAGAATGTGCTTTTAATGAAACATTAATTACAAACATAGTACAATAGCAGGTTTGTTGATGCAACTTGTACTAATTATTTTAAAGTTAAAAAATCGTTTGACATTATTGTGGTAGGTGCAATAGCACGTCCGATTTTAGCTCGGACTAAAGCCTGCTAAAATTTGTGCTAATTTCGTAATCCATAAATAATTTGCAAAGCAGTTTTTGTGCGATTTTCACCTCAAAAGTTTATTACTCTCATTTATTTTTATAGCAGTGTCAGCATATTTAATTTTACTTAAATGTTATTTCTTCAGTGGAATCGATCAAACACAAGAACTCAGTTTTCATAGAACCTTAATTCAACAACTAATCTTACGGCAAATTTAGTAAGGGTTACTCGAATTCGTGCTCACAGTTTATTACCATGATACATTTAGAATTAAGTAAAATTTCGATGAATTTAATTGTAATTATTGCAAGTATTAAATGGTTGGTGTGGTCTGTGAGGTACCTGATTTTGTCACGCTTCGACAGCACCTTTTACCTCAAAATTAATAAGCAATACGCAATTGTTTTTAGTTTTAAAGTAGACCTAAAAATTGTTTGCCTCTGGCTTTACGATTTATTTTTCTGCTTGCTAGTTTTATATCGAAAATCCTGTTTATGTATTAATTCTTACACACACATATATATATATTTAAATTCTAAAACATAGACATCCATAATGAGTTTTTTCAGGGAAAAAATTTTTAATAACAGGTATTATCTATTTACTAATTATAATATTTGAATATATTATTTATTTACTTTATTAACCTATTTTAATTCTCCCAAACTTCTTCATTATTTATAATTTGATAGTTGTGTGGCAAACTAACGTGAAAAAAATGTAATTAATAAATAATAAGTTTTAAGACTAAATTAATAAAAAAAATGCAAGCCTTTGGCTTGAATATTGGTTCAGTGGCATTATAAATTTCTTTTCCTAGAGGGATTCTGTAACATTGAGGCTTATGATAGGCATTATTTGATTACAAATATATAATTCATTTATTATTAACAATTATACATTAAATAAAAAATTGTTCTTATAGTTTATTATTTTTTGAATAATATTTACTCGATGAATATATGACCGGTGAATGGTTATTATAATGTTGAGTTATACATGAAAATTAAATTATGTGGAAATTTGATATAGTCTAATTTCAATAAACTTTTTACTCAATAATTTTATTTTTACTTTTATGGTAATTATTCAATATAAAGTCCTTGCAGATTTTGTACCTGAGAACAGGTTTACAGGCCGAATTAATTTGTGTATTAATACAAATATAATTCCTTATGTATTAAAAGCCTAAATTAATTTATATCAAATACCTGCTTTCACCTTGAATCAGCTAATAAATGTACGCAAACACGAACACACATATGTATATATTCCTAATTTAAATTTGTTATGAAGAGATATATCTTTCTTGTTAGGGTCTGTTTATTTCGTACATATTACACAGTATGTTTCTCGTGGTTACTATTTCTGGACTGGTAGGCTTACTGAATAAACTGTGAACAGTAGCCTGTGTTAAGCAATCTCGGACCGGTATTAAAATAGAAGGTAGGAGACGGGTTAGCCACAATTTATAACTGAGTTAAGGGTTATTTGGATGCATCCAACGCTTAGAGCACGTACTGTCGGAATCCAACCCTACATTCATCTCTATTTAGCTAGCCAACTTTCTTTTTCTTTTTTCTGCCTGATGAGTAAAGCTGTCTGTGGCGGTACTATTTATGCCCGACTATTCTCACAACTCTGAAGCATTAGCGAGATATATCAACGCTTATAAATGATACACTCAAAATTACATGTTGTACTTATTAATATTTAGTGGAATTTCATTCATGATATAAATAAAATGGAGACTTAAGATATGTTTCATTTAGAATTTTTCATTGATAGTTACAATTTTAAAATAGTTTTGGATCTAATTTTAAGTATACATTAAGAATCCTATTTATGAAAATAGGAATTTGAATTTCTTGAAAAGGTTTAATGCTTGTTGCGTTGCTCAATATCGCCTACTCCAGGCCCTTTGTAGTCGAGGGAGTTGAGGCGTCATTATAGCACACTCGAGGTTCGAATACGGCCTGGTCTAGTTTACTTTTATTTCGTTGTGGGCCAACAGAATGAAAATTTGATCCCCTCCCTCTAGTCAGTATTGGTTGGTTACCCCCTAGAAAATCTATATATCTATACATAGGCTCCATATCAATCCTGTATGTTGTTTGTTTCCGACATAATTCTTCTTAGCTCGTTCCTGTCAGCTGCATGTCTTCTCCATCTCCTGCTCCTGCTAACCACATAGCAGAAGTCGTAAATATTAATTAAATAATCTATAGATTGTTTAATGTTAAAACAGCTCTGGAATTAACGAATAATTTTGATTATAAGACTTTTTTCTAAAGATATTTTAAAAAGCAAAATATCTTTTAAAAATCCTTTTATCATATATTTTACTTTTAAGTTATTTTCAGTGAGAGTTTATTTGTGAAAAAAAAATTATAATTTCTATTTTTTTTTTCTTTTTTAATCATTTTATATTTCTTGATTTTAAAATGATATCTTTATAATTTACCTTTATACACTTTTAGTTATTTTTAAGTGTGCCGTTGGATGTTTTTAAGAAACACCCATGTTTTTGGATAAGAAGTTTCTCTACAGTATTTTTTGCTCCTGGCTATCCATAGGTTCTTTGTTGTAGTCATTTTTTGGGTTTGGAATGAAAGCTCCTAATGATACTTGGCGACAGCATCATTAGCATAGATTAAGTATTTGAATTTCTAAAGAATGAAATAAAAAAATTATCGCTGGAAAAAAGAGAAAGAGAAACTACAAAAACATAAAACATAACATAAAAAACTTTTTATATCTATTTGTTATTTATTTATTATTTTTATTTATGTATATTTATATATCTATCTATCACTACTTTTACCAATTATATTACGAGCTTATATGCTATTTATATTTACTTATGCTATTTTAGGTGTGTTTTATTTATGTTAAAGAGGGGAATAATAAGGGGGGGGGAAGAGGAAAGTCACATTGGGTTGAAAGAGAATATATGAGAATATAAAAAAAAAGAAAAAAGGGCAGGATAAAAAAAGGAATAAAGAAAAAAAGAGGGATTGACAAAGACAAAAATAATAAAGTATAGAAAGAAGACAAAAAATCATAAAAAAAATAAAAGAACTAAAGCTTTTTGTTATTTAGCTCTTTGTTATTTTTTTAAAATAAATTTTTCCCCTGCTTATGGATCATTATTTTTTTTTAAAGAAAATTAAATATATTGTATTAATGTATCTACTTTACATTACGTACTACTATTTTTTTTCTGGCCAGATTTTATTTTTCAATTGTAAATACATTTTTGGTTTTAAAATGAGGTTTTCTCTGTCCAATCCTATGAAATTTTCGCTAAATAATTGGACCTTGGCTGTTAGGTAGTTCTTATTCTAACGTATCATCCCTCAGCCGTGCTGAAAATACAACAAAGTAATTTCTATTCTTAAAGCACCTATTTCGCCTCTATCTTTGTTTACTAAAAATAGTTCATAATTGAGCCCGTCCGTACAAAACAATCTTTGGACCTTTTCCAGATAAAGCCGTTTCCAGCTTTATGACAACGGTACCTTCTTCTGTTACCGATTGCTTCATTAATATGTGTTATTTTAAATTCATTACATCTTTATTTTTAATACAAATATATTTTAGAAATAATTTTTTACGTTGTATTTTTTTAATAAGATGTATTAGAGATATATGCTTTATTAATATTTGGTTATTGAAATTACAAATAATAAAAAATTTCTCAGGTTCATTGTGACATGGACAATTGGTAGATTTATTGTTTTCTCCGCTACTTTTTCCCGATTTTATTTTGAATAGAAAAATTAATAAAACTTTAATTGATATATGTTTGTTCTTTAATTTTTTTTTTTAATTATTTGGGTTTAGATCCCTGATTTTTTTTTTCATTTGAACGCTCAATTCATTTACCAGTTTATAGCTCTAAATGTCTAAAAAAGTGTTTTAAAAATATCGTTTCGTTCTTGTTCTTGTATTTCGAAAACCTTTTCTATTCTTTAAAAATGCTGACATCTAATCGAAATCATCGGCTGGTTTTTTAGTCCCAAAAATTAGATACAAATAAGTTGTATTAAATGAACCTAAGAACTTTTGCAATTTTGGTGTGTGATTTATAGGCATTGTTAATTGATTCGTGTTTGAATGTTTTGTTAAAAAACAGCAAACGTTCATTCTTTTTTTCTTTTTTCCAGTAAGTGAGGTTATATAATGCTATCCTGAAATTAACTAATAAAAATGAAATAAAAAAAATATATAATGGAATTTATATAAAATACCATCCTTACGCTGGTAGTGATGTTTTAAATTAGCAAAAAAAATATAACAGATTTTTTGTTTTATTACATATTTTTAATTTTTTTTTCCGTTTTTCTGAACTTATAACTAATTCCGGTGATACGATTCACTTGAAGGGGAAAAAATAGAAGTCTTTCATCACTCAGAGCGTTTATTTGGCTGTCTTAAGCCTTTGAAAGAGTACTCAACTCCTATTTGTATAAGTAACCACAAATCTAAGCTGGTTCGGTTTGATCTAAAGAAAAAGCTTGTTTATGATGCTTCAACGCCCATAACTCAGCACTTCTGAATTTATTCATTTGAATTAACTTCAATCATTAATCATGTTGACAAACAATGACATCAAAGAGTATAAAGTTTCGGTATGCCTTTTTATTCAAGGCAATCAGCTTAATTATCTTTTAGAGATTTAAATTTACAAATTTAAGATGGCTTCTAAAATGTTAAACCGTGATTAGTTCGTGAAACGGTCCCTAAAATTTGATGAAAGGAGTTAGATCTCTTTGATCCTTTTGATTTTGAAAATTTATGATATTCTTTTGACCCGAATGCTGAAGATTCTGAATGTATCTTATTATCCCTTATGTTTTCGAAATACTTAAAAAATACCGTTTAAATATTTGATTATTGAAAACATGGAACCATTTTTAGATAATTTATGTCGTTTTAATGAATTCCTCAAGAATAGGCAGATTAATTCATCAAAAGCGATTTATGAAATTTCATTCCCAGATATTAGCAGTTAAAGAGGCTGTGGCTTAAATAAACTTTTTATTTAATTATCTTTATTATTATCATTATAATTTTATTTGTCGTTTTTTAATTTTTCTTTTCTCAAATTATTTTTTTTTTTTCAGTATAAGTCAATTGTTTATTTTAATAAGTCTCTAAGTATAATTTATTTTTATTTTCTATTTCAATCGTCATTACATAGCTATTATTATTTGAAATTATTTATTTGTTTTATGTATAGTTGATTTTTATTATTTATAATTATCATGGTTATAATATTGTAAATGGTTGGGGATGTCTTTTGCACGCGACCCCTCTACTATCAACTTTAAAAAAAAAATTAATATTGTTCAAATACCATTTAAGACAAACCGGGCCGACTCATTAGTAAAGAAATATTTATAAATAATAATTCTTATGTATATTATTTAGATAATTGATTTAAATAAACAGTTTCAGGAGACTCAGATATGTTTAAACGAAAGCATGTCTAAATGAAACCGAAAAATTGAGAAACGGTTACAGATATCAACTATAACAAACATTATATGTTATCTATTTGGTTGATTTGAGTTTATTTTATGTGCAGGTATAAACATTGTAAAGTGATAATAAGACTGTAAATTACTAAGATTTTTACAAATGCTTGGTATTGCAAATAGCTGCTAAAAATGCCAACTCATCGAAAATGTTTTCGTAGGTAGAAGGGAACTCGACGATAGAACTGGAGGCTTAGATAAATAAATAAATGTCAATTACGCGGACGGATATTAGGACAGCTGTTTGTCTTTTACCGCTTCTTTTTTTCAACTGCTTGAGTAGTCCGGTAACCACGCGCCAAAAAACCATTCTTAAAATAACAGTCAATTATAAACTATTCGGATTAGAGACCTTAGTGGAGAAGCGTGATAGCCTAACAATTCGAGTGCATTCAGTCCATTGAAGTTAATGAAAATATATATAATGTATTTATTTTTTTTATATGGCTAATTTTTCCAGTTTTTATATTATGCTACATTTACAGTAATATTGCAGAGTCTTGAAATACGAATATTTGAAAATGAGTTATTTCTAAGATGATAATAAACGAATAAAATATATATAAAAAAGTAAAAATACCATTAAAGAAATATTCCAAAAAAAAATTAGTCAATAAATAGGCAATTAATAAATTATTAACAAAAAAAAAAATATAAAGTGTAGGATAAACTGAAACATATTAGGTGGAATGAGAGTGATAGATTGAGTATTGATTGTTCTTCGTTTTGATTATTAGTTTTTTTTGTTATATCATATTTTTTTTTTTAATGCAGGTCGATTGAGGTAATTCATTAAGTTTTTGTAATCTTTTTTATTTTTTATGGAGCATGTCACAACCTCTGCATCAATTCTAAATTAATTAAATTCCCTCTTTTACTTTCGTGTAGTTTACAGTAAAGTGAAATGTGCTGAATTTTTCATATTTTACCCATAAAAGCCCCATGCGTTTCTACTTCTGAGAAGGAAAAGTTTTTGCATGTAGACCTTGAAAGCAACAAAAAGTTTATATATTTATTTTGTGTGACCAACACATAATGAAAAAAGTCTACAATAATTCGAAACCGGATTCGACCCGGCGCCGCCTTCAGATCTTAGATTGATAATCCTGCGCCTATCCACCTGAGCTACGGACGGCCCTAAGTTCCATATTAGCTATTAATGCAATTATTGTCTTTAATAATGATATCAGTAATCTCTGAGTGATATTAATGCTATATGTTTCACACTTAAGCAAACAGGTTAAAATATTTTTTGAAATTGTTATGTTTTTATAAAAAAAAAACATTACCTTTTTTTGATGTATGAAGACCGAAAATTATATCGAGTATATCGCTGTCCTAGTTTAACTGTGTAACATTTCAAAAAATGGTTATTTTGAGATGTGATTGTGATCTTAGCAATAAGTGTAATATCTATGTAGTAAAACATATTTCATAAAATATAAGTAGAAACAATATTTCGAGACTTGCGGTGTTGAACTGTATAGATCTTATCCTTGTTGCTAAGATTACTGGCATGTCTCAAAATCACCATTATTGAAATGTAATACTATTGAACTTGGGACAGAGATGTGATATATGTTTCTAATTTAATTCACCAAATATATATTATTATTACTATACAGATGTACGGGATGTATGTTTATTGGTTTACTGATATATAATTAATTAAGTAATTTTATACTTTATTTTTTTTACAAAAATATAAAACTATGACTCGTGCGTTCTGAAAGAGCTTAATGATTATTTACTTTGTGTATTTCTTGTAAGACTAAATGTATTTCTTGTAGATCTAGTAGTGATGACCGTGGTGGACGACATGAGGATGGACAGCGTGTCCTTTCCTCTCTACGACGGCGTTGAACCCGTTGTGATGGTCAGCGGTGTAGTGGACGATCCTCTCGGTACCGTCGGCTTCCTTGAGGCTGTAGTAGCCCTTGACCACGTCACCCTCTCTGGTCTCGTGCTGGCTCTTCACGTCGTGGGTGTGGGGGTCGTGTACGCTGTACTCGAAGTTGTAATGGGGTGGTGCCTAAGGAGAGTAGAATATTCTGATTTTAATTCTGTCTGCATAGTACGAAATAATTAATTTAAACGTCTTATTTATTAATATTCTGTAGTTTTTGTCTCAATCTGCAATAAATCGATGTTTCTATTCATTGGTGATAAGCATTGCATAAGTCTAAACAAATAAACATTTCTTGCATAAGTCGAAGTCCGTTACCGAAATAATGTGGAAAGATAGGTCCCACAAAAGTAAAAAAAAGAGGTTTATGTGCAGGTAGGATTCTTATCATCTTTTGTCAATTTTTTTTTTAATATTCCATTAAAAAAAGTTGTTTTAAATTTGGATTTGTATGAAATATAATGTTCAATTAATTTTTATTATTAAATGTTAAATCAAGACTTTTTTTTTTGTCGAAATACAAAATACAGAATGCCTCAGCAACTAAATGGTTTGTCTATCAATTTATAGTTAAAATTTTGTTTTGGCATAATTGACCGTACTGTAATACTCCAACTGGGTTGGTCCCCTATCCCCCAGATTCTAGGTAATTTAGTTAACTTTCGTTTTGCTTTCGCAGGCGTATTGCATATTAAGTGCAATTAAGAGTTACATACATTTATGAAAGAAAAAAAATATATATATACTTAAACAACCGTAACAAAATTGTTCTGAATAATTTCTTATTTTACTTTATATCTTTTTTCAAGTAATTATTTTTTTTTGTTAATACAAAGTTTCTCTAACTTTTTTTATAATTACTAAACTTCCACTTCAAACTCTTCTGTATACTGATCTCAATGATGTTCCTTCTAATTAATACTATGTTATCAAATTTGTTATATAATAATTTAAATTTAATCTAACATTAGGTTACACTTTTTTTTTTGGTAAAAATGTAACTTTTAATGATTTTTTTTAGGTTATTACATTTATCTAATTTAAATTTACGTTAGGTCAAAATTTCGAGCCAAGAGTTAGTTTACTCTTCTCATTAAATATTTATGAAATATGATTTCAGTATTATTGTTATAAAGTCAATTGTATGTATCAATTAGCTTATTATAACTCTTTTATTATTTATTATCTTAAGATTGTGTCCATAATCTGACGAGTCGAGTATTCTTATTCCGGTTAAGGACCTAATTTAAACTTATTTTATTATTAAGATTTCCAATGTGCTGTTGTTTTTTGGAAATACAACATCTAAATTAAATCTAAATAAAAATATATCCATTATGCACTGATTATATTAATAATCGATTAGAAAACTGAAATAAGGTTTGGATAAATTTCGGCATTATAAATAGAGATAAATAAATTACATGTGAATTGGTGATAATTAACATTAGTCTAAAGTCTCATGTGATGTCATTTAAAAGTTTATATTTCAATATGTTTCATCCTTCGCAGAAATATTTTGACTAGGTCGCTTTAAAACTAAATGAGAAAAACAATTGAAAAAACACAGATGTCAAATAAGTAACTCCTATATTTCTTTTTATCTAAGATGCTTTTGCTCTGACTGGTTTTTGAACTATCTTGAACGTATCAAAACAGCTTTTGAAGAATATGCGTAAAGGAGAAAAATTAGATTAATTCATAAATTAGTATGTAGAATACCGAATTCCAGATCCGCAAGACACAAAAATACCTTGTTTTTCCCTGATCAGCTGGGTTTATGATTTTATCAAATTATTTTCTTAAATTTGGTTTTTCAGCAGTAGCTGCTTCTGTTGATACCAATTTTTTTTTTTGGAAATAGTGAAGGGTGCCAACATAAATTTTATTTTCCTAAACACATTAAAAAGTGGCACTTATTTTTCCTGTGGTCTTTAATTATACTTAATTACAATAATTAAGAATCTTAAAAGTAGATTAAATAATATTTATTGATAATATTAACTAATTACTACTTACATAATAATCGATATGATCCTCATGTCCACCATGACCTCCACCGTAGCCACCAATAGCCGAAGCTGCGTAGACAAGTGAAAGGAGAACAAGTGCCTGCGTATCATAATCGGTGTCAGATTAACACTAAAGTATAATAATCTTGGTATTTTATGATATTGATATTTAATACATATAGGTTTATGTAACGTATTATTGGTCTGCGTTATTGTTTATAGTTCTATTTAATCCCATAAAGCCTCTGTCAACTTTCCTTATTGATTATAAATGTTAATTCTTATAAATATGAGAGTTTGTAATTGTAGTGTATATTATTTAATTCAAAAGATCGAATTTTTCGATAAATAGTAGTTTAAGTTTTGTTAGGTTTTTATCATAAATGTAAACAATTTTGCTTTATTTACTTATAATTACAGTATAAAGCGCGAACATACTTAAAATTAATGTCGCAATTATTCCGTTTCGCATAAGACTCGAGTTATATTTTCTTTTTTTTTAATTCGTAAATTGAATTAAGTAATTTTATTATGAAAAAATAACATTAAGTCTATATATTTTTCTATTTTTGAAATATGTCCAAAAATTTCTGAATTCACTCAACTATGGCATAACAAATTGGTATAGGTAAATAAAGTATATTCTTTATAATGACATCATGGATGTCAACTTCATAGTAGATGTTACTTTTATTTTAAATACTATTTTAAGTATATATTTTTTTTTGTGTACGAAAATTTACATTATTAATACTATCATGTATTAATAATTATGTGAAAATTATCATAATTATTCTTAATTTATATTTGAAAGGAAGTCCTAATTTATCTGTTGTTTTGAAGGTTGTGTGTTCTGAAGAAATTTGACGGGATTTAAAATAAAACGATAATTGAGCCATTTGGATTGCGTTTAATATAGTCGAAAATAAAAATGTTTTATGATTGTTTAGCTGATTTATTTTTGTGTGTGCTTTAGGACAAAAAATATTTCTATTGACTTTAGCAGAGCTAAAAACCTTAAATATACTATGTAGTTTTAATGAATTTAATTTTTTTTTTTTTTTATGGTTGCCAGGATATTAATGATTAAAAAAAAATTAAATATTATTTTTAATGTTTTAATAATATTTTCAAATTTTTGTTTTCATTTCAGTTCAATGAAATTTATTTAGCTCAAATAAAATTCTTTGATTACAAGCAGTTTTTAAAAAGTTCAATAGAAATAATTTAAATAATTAATTGCTTGCCAATCGTCCAGTGATGTCCACTCACTCAAGAAAGGTGTCAAACGTTCTTCGACCTACAATTACCAAAACAAGTTTCTTCAGGATTGGTGTTGCATAATCGTGTTCTACCCTCGTCAGTTTCAATTTTTTTTTTGGTAGATCACAACAATAGAAAGTGAAATTATACTAAATCGTTTATACGTTTTCAAGGATTGATTATATTTACAACTAAACATAATAAAAAAATTATATACTGCAGCAATGTATTTAGAATTATAGCAGAAAAAAAATCTGTACCAAAAGAGATTGCTTTTTAAGAATTTTGAATACTATTTTTTTAATTGTCTTCTTATTTCCAGATGCTATTCAATTTCAATGAATTTGGTTTCAGTCATATTATGGTACAATTATTGTTTTTTTTTTATGAGATTAGGAGCTATTTATAGGGTTCATAATCCTTAAATAAAATTATTCCCGCTACAAAAAATTGATACTTATAATTAGACGTTTAGAACACAGTGCTGATCACAAGTTTGTGTTTCAGAGAGTTCTATCAATGATTGCAATGACAATTCACTTAGTTGCTTATTAATATTTAGAGTTTACTCTTAGAGTCGTGAGCAATAAAATTAATAATTCAATTATTATAATCAAAAGGTTTACTGTCAGAAATATAACATCAAACAAATGAATAATAAAACAAAAAATAAAATAATAAAACTAATTTAAGCTAAAATTAATAAGAAATAAATGGCGTTGATAAACAGTGATGTTTTACGCCTATAAACAAAAGCAAACAGACTGGTGAAGCATCTGTCTGTAATAATTAGGTAGGAACATCAGAATTATCTGATACAGTTTAGATTTAGAGTTAACCTGACCATGCGGCAATGGACCTTAAAGTTGCTTTGTCAACTTTTAGTTGCTTTTATCAACTTTTCTCAAAAGTTGGTTCACGACATATCATTGAGAAATAACTTTTTGCAAATATCATAATAAATGAAATGAAAAATATTCGTATTACGCAGATACTGTCAACATTTCCCTTAGACGTAAGTAAAGTAAAACCATGACAGATTTGTAACTTTGAAACAGCTGTATTTAACAGGGTATTTAATCACAAACAGTTAAATTTTTTTTTCCGACTTGTCACAAAACAGTGGGTTTTGGAAACTAATAAATTTTTTGTATAATATAATTCAAGTTCGAAATTTCACCAAGTCTTAGGTATTTAGCAGTTATATTGAAACGGATCATAAAATTTTATAATCATTGAGTTTTTAAAAATAAAAAATGAAGCCTTTATGCCAAATTTAAAATTCTGCTTTTTTTTTAGTTTTTTAATTTACAATATTTTTTGATAACAACTCTGACCCAAGTCTAAATATATAGTGAAATATGTTTGTTTTTATCAGAGCAATAACCCTCATTGAATAGCTCCGTATAATTAAGGGATACTCGAGATCCTAAACCCGTGTTTATGTATCAGTAGTTATTATTTGGAAGAATATGTTTTTTATTTTATAGGATTTCGTGAAAAAAAAATGTTTGTAAACACTAATACTCCGAGATATTTAAGTAATTCTCAAAATAATTTTTAAGATTCTAATTTTCGTTCATGCGATTAAAATGAAAATTTACTTTTCATCAAATTACAGCTACTCGTCCAAATTTAACCTTGAAAAAAAACCTTGAAAAGTTGCAAGGATATTATTTATTATCGTAAAAAAAAAAAATGTAAACTTTTACTTCCAGATTCAAATCACAATTTAATTTTTTCAGTTTCAATTAATCAAATATATAATGACAATTATTTCAATTTTTTTAAACCTGTGAGGAAAGTATTCACTTTTTTCGTCAAGATGCAATCGGCAACCACAGAATCGTTTTCATACTTTTTATGAAGTTTCGTTCCAGTTTTGAAATGCATTAGCTAACTATTGGAATGGACAAATCGTGTAAATGTTGTAATTGTCAGAGGTACTGCTTTACATTACGCTCATTTGCATTTTATCTGCTGACATTCTTCTTTGATTTTAACAGAGCAACTTTCTGGCTGTTAGGTTTCGTTACGAGATCCTTGGAAAAACATAAAATGAATTTTATAGTTGTAATAGATTAAACATATATATTTTTTGTGTCTATAAAATTTCATCAATTTATGAGCAGTCTTAGTAGATGCTTTTTGTCACTTGCCAACTAGAAACTTTGAAATGATTTATACCCCGTGTAGTCGTTAAATATGAATTATTTGTTCTTTTAATTTTTTACCTCTTAATAATTTAGGCTCAATGGTAGTTAGTTATCTTAAAAGTTATGTTATTTTCGTTTTCGGAATTATTTTTTCCTATGCACAACCCCTTTTATATACTAATATATCTCCTGAAAGCTGGGATGTATGAGATATGGCTATCCATAGTTCAGAATATATATATTTAAAAATTGTTTTTTACTATATGGATTCAATCAGTTGACGCAATATTCGATATTTTTAATTCCATTCACGAATATTATTCTGCTCTTTTAAATTAAGTAGAAGTGATTTAAAATTTTACTTTTTCAAATATTCAAATTAAATTTTCATTGATTTAATAAAATTGTATAAAGGGAAATTTAAACATTGAACTTATATGGCATCACGTTGTGGATTCATTGAATGTGACAAGACAAAATTTTGAATTGTTTTTCTAACATCATAATTCAAAAATATTTTCCTTTGATTTTATATAATAAGAATCATAAAATATTAAATAAAAATTGTATAATTTTGGCAACTATTCAACTGATAAATTTATATCACGTGGCTTGTAGTATTCTTGCCTGAAACTCTTCTATTGTTATTTTATTAAATTCTGCCTTTAAATTATAATTGCAAAAAAATATTATTTTCTCCTTAATTGAAAATATTGTTATTGAAATATCTCTATTATTTATTTATTTGTATTTTATAGCAGTATTATTTTTGTATATAAAATAT
>NW_027113640.1:790290-800369 GCF_000696795.3 Halyomorpha halys | reverse complement strand
ACTAATTAAAATATAATACAAATTACAATATCTACAAAAGGGAGATCAACTTTTTAACAAAAAATATTAAATCATTGTTTTTATTGATTGATTGTTTATAAAAAAAATGGAATATAATGACAATTAAAAATTAAAATTGATAATTTAGGATAAAGTACATATTTAGCATTATGTTCTGAATTGTTAGAGATAATATACTCTAATTAGGTCTATTACGGACTTGAAAATATAATTGAGTTGGTGTTAAATTAAGAAGTAGGGGTCCGGTTTCGAACTACAATAATACAATATTATTTTTTCAATTAATAATAAATCACGAATTTTTATTAAATATATTGCCTTTTTATACAACTTTCTATATTAAATAAATATATATTAGAATAAGAAATGCTGAATATACCTTGTACATGGTGAGTGAGTGCTTGCAGTAAGATTCGCACTCGACCAGTCACCGAGTATCCTTATATACGACTATAGTTTCACAACCCCTAGATAATAACCCCCTCTCGAATCTACACTATACTATCTCTTCTAATAGTGACTGCTCCTAGTTTAGTAGTTTATTTAATTATCAGTCATTAATTAGCAACATTTTATTTTTATCTAGGCGTGTAGATTGAGCTAAATAATACATGGTTATGAAGACTTGTTTAATTATATAATATTTTTTCGCAATTAAAAAAAAATTTAGAGGTTTAGAATGTTAGTAGCTCAAAACGTTGCTATAAAATTGCAACAGAATATACATTAATAAAAAATGTAATTTAAAAAAAAAATTCCAAATTATATTATACATACTAAAAGGAATTTGTATTATACTTGAAATAAAAACTATGTTTATATTATTGCTACTTAAGATTTAGATAAGAGATTAAACGGATGGTTGCTTCATTTACATTCATTCTGTTCTTAATAATTATAAATTTGTATGATAATTATTCTATATTTTTGTATAATTGAAGCATGTTTGTGTTTTAATTAACTTACATTATTTTGCTAAACACATTGTTTATTGTAATTTAATTAATGGAAATTATAGGCTGGGGTTAGTAAGGTGTTTCATTGAGCATTTGGCTCCAGTATCTTAAGTGTTCAGGAACCGGCTTGGCGCTGATCTGGGACCTCAAAAACCTGATGTGTTGTATATATATATATATGTGTGGTCCACTTCTACCTCCTACCGCCCTGTCTCACATTCACTATTTCTAGAAAGTATACCAGTTTTTAATAGCGAAAGTTGATTTTTCAGATATATGGAATACATGTGTTTTAAATTCGGGTGAAGGCTGTTAAAGTTGCATTATCTTTTCATTCTTCTGTACCACACCGTTTGTTTGTAATTTGTATTTTTTATTATGCTTCATTATTTACTAGTTTCAGAAGTAGTAGATGTCGCAATCTGTTTAATGATTTGCTAATTTTAGGCTACCACAGACTAAATATTTTATCTCCCGATGGTTTGGTGGATTGCTTGATTATCGTGAATGTTTATGAGAACACGTAAATCAAACGATTAAGAATTTGATGGGCTGCCATATTAACTTCCAATTGAAAAATCTGCTAATAGTAGAATGGATATAAGGAAAAACTAGGTGATAGATGAAAATAATTTCAACAATGACTAGTTTAAAATATATTTTTTTCCTTTTAGGTTTGTTTTTTGCCTACTAAAAGAGTTAACAAATCTAAGCATACAATATGTGTTTATTTTGGCTGCCATGAAAAAAATCTTTTGTGTTTTTTTATAAACATTTTAATCAGAAATATATTTTATTTTTGGATTTAAAAAATAAATAGTTGCCGAAGTTTAAAATTTAATCTCATTTTTACTTCAGTGCTCAATATCTTCTAAGGAAAGCTACCGTATGAAAAAAATTAAAAAACTTTTTTAATTGAGTATAAATTTGAGTCCTAAAAGTTCTTTATGTTCAATTGTTCCCGAGATAGTTTTCAAAAACCATCTTTTTGTTTAGATATAAAGAATTCAACATTTTGTTCTATTTATTTTGGTAAACATGGAAACTGCAACGAACTAAGAAAGTCAATAGAAACTAATTTATGATACCTTAGCTAGCTAAAATTTTAGTACTCATAAGCATCTCTACCACTCATAGTACCTGAGATAAATAAATAAATTTACAAAATGTCGATTTTCTGTTATTTAAACTGTATGGTTTTCAGGTCAGGAATGACATAAAATAGTGGTCACTAATTATCTAATTCTGACTTATCCACAACGATTCAACGATCCACATAGTAGGTCATTATCAGGGATGGTGATCAATATTGATATCATTATTCATTATAGATCTCAGTAGTCTATGCAGGTCTCGGAATCTATAATCTATAATGATTTCAGTTGTCTATATTGATCCTCACCTAAGACTAATACAGCCCCCAGTGTGATCGAAACGTTTGCATTTAAAAAATATTTACAACTATTTTTAACGTCATTTCTGGCAAAAAGTCGGACGAATCTCTATGGTAATTAAAAAAAAAAAACGTTGTTTTCCTCATGCTCTGTTTCAATTAAAATTCAAAACTTATTTAAATTAAAATTATTATTACCTAGCTTTCAGTCCTAAATAACCATAATGGAACATTTAGGTTGGACTGTTACAGAATTGAAGTAGTATTATTAATACTAGATTTGATAAATATGATGATTGATATTCTTTAATGTTTATAAATTTATCATTAAAAAAAATTGGGGCTAAATTAATATGGCATAAATTTCAGCTATTCCATTGAAAAAATATGAAATTCAAATAAGAATTAGCTTGATTTATGGTGAATTTTTCGCACGTCTATGATTAAATCATTGATTTATTGGTAGTCAAAACTTTCACAAAATTTCTCGAAAATTAGTAAATTATTGTAACTTATTATTGTTACCAATTTTTGAAATTTGTAATTAATTTCAACTTTAATGTGTTTATTAATATCATGGTTTTTCACAACATTAATAATTTTGTTTAATTCTCTGTGTAAAATAGTTATTTACCTCAAAGCAGACAATCAGTTTCCAAACCACGGCTCGCAAGCACCCACAATATAAATCACTCAGGTTACTTTAGGTTTACTCAACAAAAAATGTTTTCTAAAAATTAAAAAAAAAATGGTAGTATTTTTCTTTACGTTTCTTAAGAAATTTTTTCTAAAAGTGCCTTTATTTTATATAACAAATGTCGAAGTTTACAGAAACTAAGCGTGCTTACAGAAAAAAAAGTTTTTTCCCAACAATTTGGAATTATTTTTACGTATTTTATTATAAATTCTGTTGAAATATTTGTTTTTCTTCTTCGGTTGTGGATTATTTCAATTGTAATCTAATTTTCTCGGATTTAAGAGAAAATATAAACTAATATTGTAATCACAATCTTCTGGAGTAAATATCGATATTCCTCTTTCCATTTTGTCATTAATTTACTGTATAATTAATCACTAGCAAACAATAACTTCTATGAATGAAATTTGGTTCTTATTTACTTCAAACCTAGAATAATTATGATGGTAAACCCGCCGAATCAGCAATATTTTATTTAATAAAATTCAACATTCAAAGTACCCAATTTTGGGAGAGATACCCTATTATCTGTTTTTGAGCAGAATTTCTTAGCACTATATATAATTATAAACCGTAAAAATTGTAATCAGTTGATGCTCACTATAATGTTTTTGAGCAGAATTTCTTAGCACTATATATAATTATAAACCGTAAAAATTGTAATCAGTTGATGCTCACTATAATGTTTTTGAGCAGAATTTCTTAGCACTATATATAATTATAAACCGTAAAAATTGTAATCGGTTGATTCTCACTATAATATTAAAACTCTGCAGTGTTTACTGAATTCGATTTTTTTTTTTTATGACGTCCACAGATTTATAAATAACACATTACAATCCTAGGCGCCAGGTTCACAATTCTAGTTAATTTATTCATCATGCTCTCTCTTTCATTCTGGTTTATTTTTATTTTACGAGGTCATGAATGTCGGGTTGAGGGTCGTACGGAACTAAATGTTTACCTTCTGCTTCGGCTTAGTTTTATTCCTAAATATATTGCTGGATTTTCGTGGTTACTTAAAAGTATATCGAAGGGACTTTTAATTCAGGGTTCTAAGAACAACTGATCTTCATATTTAGCCGCTTAATAAAAACCTTATTTTTAAAAATGACATTCTCTTTTGTTTTAAAAAAAGAAAATTGTATTGATTTAAGTTTTATTTTGGTTAAATATAGTAACCACCCTAAAAATGTAAAATAATATACATGTTTACATATATCGGCGAATGATGATTTAAAAGAACTACAAACAAAAATACAGCTCAATTCCAAAGCCTTGAAAACTTGCTAGAGGCCGGTTTTGATTTGCTCAAGTTCTCGTTATACAATAGATTGGAATTCGACAGTCTCTTTCGAAGTCTTCTCTGAACTAGTTTCTACGTGCCTCTAATGTTGTACTAAAAATTGTTTGACGCCTAGCTGTTACATATTTAGTTGTTTTCTCAAGATCAGTTCGTTCATCTCATCACTTTTAGTTTGATTTTATTTGAATATTTAAGCTGTTTCAACGAGTTAAATGAAATTATATTAAATGAATATTGCCTGTCTTTTTATTTGTCATTTGAAATAAATTATTAAGGTTTTTGTACTTTATACTTTATTTATCTAAGTCAGATCTATAGATTTTATACGTAGACAAAAACAATTTTTAATTATAATTAAAAACCTGAATAATGACTATAATTACGAAAAAAAAATCAACTCATCAATTCTATATTTTAATGAAATTACAATCTACGTCTTTAATTTGGCAAGAATTTTGAAGTTATTTTATCCAAGTATTTGATTCCAACAGTAAAAGTTTTAAAAAATAATACACCATACTCCTATACTTTTTTTTCTTCTATACCCTATGGCTCCACAGGGTTTAGTATATGGGTGTAGGTCACTCTAATGAGGGGTAAAATCTCTCCTACGTGCACTATAAGAGATAGAACAAGAGCCGGTAAGAAAAAAAGGCAGTTATCTCACCCCAATTTTTTATTACTTTAATGAAAACTATGTATAATTACTAGTCAAAATGGATGAGTTTAGGGTAGGGGGAATAAAAAATGGTGGCTGTTTCAAAATCTTAAAAAAACATTAATTTTTCATTCGGAGCTCTTAAAAACTACCAACAACACTAGAAAATCTAAGAGAACATTATTTATAGATGAGTAAATTTGCTGAAATATTAGCCCTAAAAGAGCTATTTGCGTCCAATAGTTCTTGAGAAATAGCTTTTTAAAAAGCAAAATTTCTTAAAAATCTTCTGAAAGATTAGTAGTTAGCTAATTTATTTTGAGAAATCTATATCTCAGGAACTATGGGACGTAAAGATGTCTATTATTAATCAACTTAAAGCTAGTTTAATGTATTATAAAGTAGTTTATGGCCTTTACCTTCGTAGGAATAATAGTTTTCATGGCATTTTCTAAAATAAATTGATTTTTAGTTCGGACAATACGTTTGATTTATGAAAAAAATTATTTCAGAAACCAGTGGGCGTACAAATGTTTGCCTGCGCTCAAATTAAAGCTAGTTAAATTTACTACAAAATAGTAATTATGTTTATCTTTGTAGGAGTTTTTATTATTTATTTATTTGTAGGTCCAATATCATGGACAAAATAAACTCACAAAATGTTAATTTATAGTTGTTCGTATTAAATGTTGGGTTTTTGAAAACATATATCTCTAGATGCATAAGACGTAGATATGTCTGCCAACTCTCAAAATGAAGGAAATTTAACTCACTATAAAGTAGTTTATGACACTTATCTTCGTGGGGGTAGTAGTTTTTACGATATTCACATATAATATAAATTTGGCAAATGAAAATTTGTCCGAACAACTAAATCAATTTATTTTAGCAAATTTCATGTAAACTATTACTCCTATGAAGATAAACATCATAAAATGCTTTATAGCTGATTAAACTAGATTTAAGTTGAGTGCTAATAGACATCTGTACGTCAAATGGTTTTTGAGATATAGATTTTTTAAAATAAATTCACCAACTACTGATCTGTCAGTACATCCCATACAATTTTTATATAATGTTACTTTTTAAAAAGCTATATCTCGAAAATTAGTTAACGTAAATAACTCTATTAAGGCTCATATTTTAGCAAATATGCTCTTCTTTAAATGGTATTCTCTTAGGTTTTCTTGTGTCGTTCTTTCTTTATATGAGATATAGAGCTCCGAATAAAAAATTAGTTTTTTTTATCGCTTTGAAACAGCCGCCATTTTTTATTCTTCCTATCTATACTTGGCAGACTCGTGAATTTTGACTAGTAATTATACATAGTTTTCATTAAAGTAATCAAAAATTGGGGTGAGATAACTACCTTTTTTCTTTTCTTGGGCTCTTGTACTAAGAGGAATGAGTAACGGGATACGCATGGAATTTGGAAAATTTATTGAGTCTGCTGTCTGATAATGTGAGTGCGTTTTTGCGTGTCTTGTCACCTTTGATCCGTTCTGTCCCTGTCAGTGTACTAAATAATGTGTTCATACAGTAGTGGAGGTTATATAAAATATATTCTTATACATTAATATTAATATAGTATATATAATATACATATAATATACATTAATAATATATAATATGTTCATATTAATATTCACTCGTACTCCGGCAAAGATTCAACTATCTTTTTTGATTCCTTCTTTCCCTAAGTACGAATAATTAGTTATGAATAATTCATTTTAAGAAATAACTTTTTAAAAATTTCCGAAATAAAAATATGGTATATTAATTGGACAAAAACTCGTATCTGTGTTATAGAGAAAAAATGTTTGTAAAAGAGAACTCTAAAAATAGAGAAGTATTATATTGCTTTATTTTTTTCGATTAAAAAAGGAAAATAAATAAATTGGGGTTTATTTTAATTAAAAGAAAAACCATGGAATGTATGAATCACTAAAGTTCTTAACTATAAATATTTAGAACAAAATCGAGTTTGTGGGTTAGATATTTTTTGCGTAAACACAACCAATCGAGGTCGAATTATTAAATTTTATGAATTTCCATTACAGATAAACAGTTAGAACTGCATACAGTTGAAAAAAAGATAAAATTTTAAGATCAACAAATTTTTTGAAAATTAAACTCATTTAATTCTTAAATGGTTTGAAAATTTTATATTAACACATTTTATTATATATAGAGATATTTTAATTTTTATGTATACACATATACATATTTATACATTAAACAAGACTAGTTACTGTTGTTTGCTTACATAAGTAGCAAGGAGAGTTTAAGTTTAAGTCTGTTAAAATGGGCAGTAATTATATCTATTGCGTTATAATTACATGGCCTATTATATCGATCGTATCAGTGTTCCATTTATTATAGAAAATTATATCCATGTTACACTATTTTCTATTTAGCTAAAATACTATTATTGAAGTGCCCATTGTTTTGTTAAATGGGCTGAATATTGCTCATATAAGAGGTATAACTTATGTTTTATTCGCCAATAGTCGTCAATGATAGATGCAATAATAAGTATTACTTATATCATTAATTATGTAACAATCTTAATGTTTGGCTTAGTTGAGGTAATTGAATGATTAAAAAAAAAAAAAAGTTAAAATGAAATTGACTAGTCCGGGTAGTTTGCAGTTCTTTGAAGCTGTTTTTGAATATATTTTTATACTAATTAACACAATTAACATTAATACTAGTTTACCCCCGCGAGAACTCTCACATTAGATTTGTTTCCTTCTTTTTAATTCATTAGAAATAGCGATGTCATAGATAATATTATATAAACAATATAATATTATCAAGGAAGTTTATTCAACAACGTCACCCAGACCATCTACCTACAATCTATAACATACAGTCAACTATATAAAACTTACTTACTTTGTGAGATATGTGTTTATTACACTTATTTCTAAAATGTAATTTTCTTTGTCTTGAACATAGATTATTTTCTATTACTTGATCAGTTTTATTACCAGTATAAAACCGATCAAATAAAAAAAACAATCTATGCACAAGACAAAAAAAATTTACATTTATGGAACAATAAAATAAACGCATATGTCACAAATAAAGTAAGTTTTATAGGGACCATAATATGTAAAGATGGTAAAATAGACCAGGAAGTTCTAAATCGAGTGAAGAAGACCAATGGAGTGTCCCATCAGATTTCCAAAACTCTTGTAGGCAAAGTAAGCAGAGATGCCAAAATGCGGATATTTAAATCCGTGTTCCTCCCAGTCCTGTATGGATCAGAATGCTGGACAGCCCTCGACAAGCACGTAGGAAGGATAGCAGAAATAAGATTCCTCTGAAGTATAGTTGGTAGGACCAGGAGAGACTGTGTCTGAAATGAAAGGATTCGGGAGGATCTGGATGTGGTATCAGTGCGAAACACAATGCAACTGAAATAGTATGGCACATCTGTAGAATGGACGATACGAGAAAAGCCAGGTGGTGTTTGGAAGCTAGGCTCGGAAGGAAGACGGCCTCGTGGCAGACCTAGTTGCATGTACTCTGAGTACATTGGAAAACTAGGGGCAGCAAGAGGACGCACCATCCCGAAGATGAGAAAACTAGCCAGGAACAGGGACCGGTGGGCTGGATAGAGTGATATTGCGACTCCACGCTTGACGGCACACAGGAATTAGAGGAAGAAGATCAGTTTTATTTATTATATGGATTTTTTATTTATACAAATCATGATAGTATATTCTTTTATTTATATTTCTTTATTATTATTATTTTAAATTTATATACTTTTTCCATTTAATTCAGTGAGTACTATTGTTATCATTTAAATGTTTGTCTTCCTGTTTCTCTTTTATTCTTATAAGTCTAAATATTGTAACTCTAATTCTTAATGTCCTTAATTTGTGGCAGATTATATTAATTCTGTTCGATAAAATATAAAATTAAATCACTTTATTTGTGGCAGCATTTCGGCCGGGATTTCTCAAGTTCTGCAAGAGACAGACCGTATTCAAGACCGTCCCCAAACAACTTTTTATTCTATATTTTCGGTGAACTATATTTATATTATTAAAATGATTATATTTTAAACGTAATAAACAATTTTTTTGCGTTTTAGCGGTCAAAATAACTTTAGTACAAAAAAAAAATACAAATAAAAAACTAAGAGAGGATCATAGTACATACAATTTAGAGCACAATGAAAGTTTTTTTTTTCCTTATTTTTTCAAGTATTTCACACGTTATATTTTTATGGTTATATTTAATGTAAGAAAATCATATTCTATCAAATCCAACCATATATTATTGTATGATTATCATTAGAGTTAAGTTAGAACTGAGATTATTGAAGCAAATTAACCAAAGGAGACCTTTAATAAGAGTCGTATAAATTATTACAGAAAACCTCAGGAAACAAAAATAAATTTCATTGCGACATCATTTCTCATAAACCATAGGGTATTATCTTCCGCTCAAGGCCTCACTAGACCAGCTTCGGATTTCAGCACTAGGCAAAACAAGAAATGTGTCTAAATTGGAGTATTTGAACGCATGGTACCATTTCTGTTTCGACATAGATGGAATTAAGGACTTTCGCTGCCCGGGTGACAGGCACTCATGGGGCAATAGACCTATATTTCGTTATAATTTTGCACTGGTCAGGTGATTAGAAATATCTTGCTCTTTTAAGAAACTTAATGTGCGACAAATGTCCTTAACAGTAATTGTGTTGCAACATCGCGAGCCACTTATGATAATTTAATTTAAACTAAACATCAAGTCATTTTCCGTAGGGATATATAAAAGTACGTTAAAATAATTTGCTACTTATTCCAGGAATTCTATACATAACTTCATGTGTTATGATACGTAATTTTGCATTAGACCAGAACATCTAATCTATACCTATTGGGAGGAACACGGGTCTGCATGACATCAAGTATTTTTAATCAAATATGTATCAGTACCATTTCTACTCTGACCGAATAGTTTCCAATTAATGCCATAAATAAATAATAATAAATAAATAAATAATAATAAATAAATAAATAATAATA
>NW_027113640.1:780358-790184 GCF_000696795.3 Halyomorpha halys | reverse complement strand
GCATAATTTGGTAATTAAAAATTTTGTTTTTATTTTATAATATTTATTTAAAAACCGACAGGTTTGACAGCTTATAAAATAACATGAACCACTGGTGTGGTATTGAAACATATTGTAATGAGATGTGTACAGCATGAAAACAAATATGTACGATTTTTACTTTAAAAGACTTTAAAAAACAGGTTAAAGAAAGAGTGACAAGACACTATACAAAAGTAACTAAGTTTTATTGCACATTCATTAAACAATTTTATCCAGTATTCTAAGCACGTTAGTGGTTTCACTCAGAAAACATATATAGATTGCCCTTTTGGTACGTGTATTATCAACATTGTGTTTTTTTAAAACCTGTTTATCCGTATCTGCTGTCCTACTGTTTCGTTTACTCTCGTATTGTCACAGATCAAAAGAAATATAGTTATAGGAGTATGGCATGTTCACTTAATAAGAAGAAAGGTTTATAAGACCCTCTATGCTCTGAAAAATCAGGTGAATGGCTAAATTAAAAAACAAAAGCTCTCTCTTAAACGAGCGAAAACACTTTGAGACTCCGAGTTCCTCGAACTCAACTTTAAAACTGAATTTCTTTTACCCGTGTTCCGGTTTAAGGTTTAAAATAAAAATAAGGTATGCTTTTGTTATACTAACATTTAGAATATTTATTCGATTTTAGGTGTCCTCCTAATAGGAACAGAATAATTTTCCATTTCCTTTTTAGCATGTAGATGCCCCCAGCAATTTGGTACCAACGTTTCCTTCTCTTATTAACTTAATCTTCCTATTAGTTTTCAGGGTGTTTCAAATTTGTTACTTCTGACTAATGTTGAATTTTACAAAATAAAACTTTATACCTTAAATAAAATAAATCATAAAAGTGAGGATCGTCATCTAATTGTGAAACATTTTAGATGTACTCCTAAAATACGTGTGGATTAAAAAAAAAGACTTAAATGGTCCTATCTCACCCAATTAGATTCTAAGCACGCACCATAATAAAGCTGCTCATCTACGATTCTCTACGTGAAGCTGGTTTGTATTTTAGTCTCTTCGGGATTTTATAAGTCATTTCCTGAACCGAAGTGTATTCCTCCCAACAAGTTTGTGGGAACAAGATCATTTCCTTTGGAAAGGATATGGAATCAGCGGCTTGTGATATCGCTGTAAGAATATAATCTTTTTGTTTATAATCTTTCCTTGAAAATATTGGAAGGATAATTTAGTGTCTATAGAAGGATGCGTTCATTTGTGAACTTTACAACAATCCTCCCAAAAATATTGTTCCTTTCTTAGTTAAATAATTCTTTGTTTTTGATTTTAGGCAAACAATAGCTATATTCTAGACTTCGCTATTTGTAGTTTTTGAGTATTAAAAACAATAGTTGCTCCAGTATGATTTAGAAAATATTGACAAACAGGAAACAAGGTTTAACGGTCTTCGATGAGATATAACAATTATGTTCTATTTTGTCAAAATTTTCATTAAAACAATTATTCTCAGTTTGTTCTGTATTATATTTTTTTATTTCTCCGATAGACTGAGTTTGAAAGTGGACTGGTGCTTCATTTTTATTTATTTTATTTTTAGTTATGGAAGTATGGAAAAAGTTTCAATATTTATTTAATTAAAATAAAAAATAATATATTTGTATCAATATATTTATTAGTATGTAAGCGGTTAACTCAGTGGTAAGGCACTGTGCTGATGATTCCAAAGACCTGGGTTCAAATCCTGCTGTGGCAGATGATTAGTTTCTGTTTCACTGTATCCGTGAGCCAGCCCTGTGGGATCATTATTATTTATACTTAGAAATAAACTCCTGCATTTTGATATGATTTCCTCTGCTTTGTTTATACTTTTTTTCTACATTAATTTAGCCTTTTATATCATAATTACCGTTTTCTCTACAATATTAACCTCTTATTTTGTGCCCAATTAATTTATCAAGTTTTACTTTTTTCTTACAATGGATTAGGATAAGGGATTTACTTTGATAGAGTGTGACTTTTTTTTCTTATATTTTGGTTGAAAGAAATTAAACAGGTACAAGTGGAGGAAATAAGCAATACTATTTTATATTTGTGTTTCCGACAGAAGACAGAAAATCTAAAAATATTTGTTTGGAACTGAACGGATTTGCAATGAAGATTGTATTTATAAAAATACAACTTGTATAATGGAGTATAATGATTAATTACTTTGAAAAAATATTCTTATGCAGTTTAGCAATTTTATGTCTATTTTTATTTTTTTAAAAATATTAATTCCATTTTTTTATTTAACTTTTAGTTTCAAAAATATAATTTTTATCGTTAAAATTGTATTGTGTATAATAAGAAAAATAATAATAATATAACTATATTAAATTAATTCATAAAATTACATTGAGTGTAATGATTTTAATAAACTTTTTTTTATTTATTACATTTATTTATACACAGGAATAGTAAAAATTAGAGAAAAGCACAGGACACTCCTTACAGGAAAAATAGTAGAGCGCTATTAATATTGTAGAGTAAAAAATAATTTAAATAGACACACTTTCATATGAGATTTAATGTCAAGCTTAAAAAAACGAAACATAAGTATTTTGATGCGCATACATATAGTGCATAATAATAATTTAAAGTTGTATTGACGGTGGTAGTTAATGTGATTGAAAACTCTTTAAGCTAGTGTCGAGTGATTTTTACTTCTCATGTTGTCTGGAAAATAAATTAGAAATATATAAAAATTCTTTCTCAACTATACGACCACGTACAAATCCTTAAAATTTATCAATTTTTTTTATTGTGATTTTGAGATTAGGCAATGGTGTAGCTTTAGTTCTTATATTTATTTGACAGACTCTAAAAAAGAATTGTGGAAGAATGATGAGTCGTGACGAATCTGGAGTTTGTATTAAAGTATAAATAGATATATCTGTGTCACCCATCACAAACTGTCGGGCTAATCAAAGATATTTTCGGATCTCCGAGTTATATTGTGCTTTAGCTTTAGTGTGTGATAAATAACCGACACTGGTAGCGTTTTAGTCAATTTTATTTATCGTTTTACTGTCATAACACCTGTCAATTTTTTTGAAATGGCTGACATCCAGAAGTCAGAACATATTGGCTTAAGATATAAACATTCATAGTTAATAACTTAGGATGTTTATTTCAATAAAATAAGTTATAAAAGTTCTCATATTTTCTTATCCGAATTGTTCCCCATTGGCAAGAAAATATCTCTAATTAATGTTCGTCTGAATATAAACATCCAGAATAAGTTAATCCTTTTGTAAAGGATTGTGCCATGGCTGAGTGGTCAGGTACTGTGATACTAACTCCAAGAATTCGGATTCAAATCCGGCTGTGACAGATAATTATTTAATCTGTTATCGTAGCCGTGAGTCAAACCTGTGGGTTCGGGAGCCCTCTAAGGCCCACCCAGCCTCATAAATTAGGTACTCTTAATTGGAGAAAAATTCGGTTGTCGAGCATCATTTTGACCTGAATACCTTCTTGCACGACGATTTTCAGTTCCAGCTTCCTTGAAAAACGTAAATGAAATTGTCAAAACAACTCTTAATTTTTTTAATAATATTTCATATCTAATTTAAAAGAAAATTTTAAAACCTGATTATTGTAAATTATGAACTTCATATTCTCACTGTAGAAATTATGTACCGCATAAAACAAAAATTATTTACTTGGACTAGCACGTTAATGATTTCTTCAGTATTTGATTATTTTTTATATATATGCCTTACTAGAACTATTTATGAGATACGCTATAAAAAGATTAGTATTAGAATAGAAAATCTTCATTTTTCATTTTGTTCCTCCTGAATTATTTTCAAAACCACAATGTACTTCATCATCCTTCAATACATTAGGTTTAATCGTAAGCACGTATGTATATTTACATATGAATGTAAATATACATACGTGCTGAATATATGAATATATGAATATTCATATACATACATGGACTAGCATATGTTGATACCAATTTAGGATTTAATATTTGGATTATTATTTATGCTTCTTTATTTGAGAGACTTTTTTATTCTCATACATCTTTACATTTTCATTTATTATACTATTTTATTTATTTGTAATTAAAGTTTAATAATACTTCAATTTACTTCAACGAGTACTTTGGCTATTTAAAATTTATTTGCAACAATATAGTTTTTATTGTTCTGTAATTTGGTTCAATATAGTTTTTATTGGTTTGCAATTGGGCTCAATAAAGTTTTTATATCTTCAACTAGAAGGTTTGACGCTGTTTTTGTACGAATGCTTCTGTAGAAAATTGTGCCCTGTTGGTTGTTTTTATGTTATGGCACAGAACATCAAGTGTCCCGTTTCCCACGTTGTGCCGAAAAAGTCACAC
Source organism: Halyomorpha halys (assembly GCF_000696795.3). Lineage (NCBI taxonomy): Eukaryota > Metazoa > Arthropoda > Insecta > Hemiptera > Pentatomidae > Halyomorpha > Halyomorpha halys. Next base: position 785,803 of record NW_027113640.1, on the reverse strand, counting down.
TTCTCTTAATTTATTTGTTATCAAATATATCGCTATAAATGATTTTAATTTTCATATGTGCTATAATGTTACTCTCGGAGGACATTGTGTCCTATACGTGTATAAAATATGTTCTTTATTTTATATGTAAAGAATATATATAAAATAAAGATTATATTTAATAAATAGTTCTCAAGTCCATTTAAGGAAAATTATGCTTCTATATATTTCATTTTTTCAGCAACGTAGCAACAATTTTGGCCAAAACACAAAATTATATGATTAGGTAAATACCTGAATTTAAACTCGTTATAGAAGTCGTTAGGAGAAGATTGGCTACTATTAAATAAATTTAAAAATAATAACTGTCTTCAAGGAAAATGTGTTATAATCCTTTTTTTGAACGAACAGTTAAAGGTCCTTTTGAATATTCAGATGACGATGTTTACCTGTAAAGGTGTAAAGACCCGATTAACGACAGAAGGTTAGATGGTTGGTCGATCCAAGAGATGGCGGATCTAGGCCACTAAGAGCGAGTCCTAGTTCACGTTGCTCTCTGTGGAAAGGCCTTTACATAATTCACTCATTACTTTTTCAGCGTATTTTATCGGCTATATTTTCGTCGTAAAGAATTTTGTATATGCTGCTAAGGTGTTCGGGTCTAGTTCCTTGTTGTTGTACTACTTAGTCCATGAGTCCGAGGGAAAAAAGAAAGTGTTTCACAATTTTGATAACTTCAATGAAGACTGTATAGAGTCATCAGACAAAATTGATGACTCTGACAACCATAGTGGGGGGGGGAGAGCAGTATAAAAAATGTTGTTTCAACACGTTACAAAAAATTAATTTTTCTTTCGGTGCTCCATGTCTTTAAAAGAAATACATAATTGAAATAATTTAAACTAGAGTATATTTGCTAATATATGTGTCTCAATAGAGCTGTTTAAGAACAATAGTTCTAGTGCTAATTTTTTATAAATAACATTTTTTCCACTAATAACGAAAGATCATTATTTTGTCAATTTATTTTGGCAAATATTATGGAAACCGTTAGCCTATTAGCGATCAATTTAGTATTAGTAGTAGCAGTTATCATGAAATTCCCCAAAATAAATTCACAAAATGATGGTTTCTCGTTGTTCAGAAAAGAAAATTAGGTTTATAAAAAAATATCTTATATAAATGACAGTCAAAGTAAAATATAATTAAATTCACAATATTTCGATTGTTCCTTATTGAGAAAACAATGTTGATTTTTAAAAAATATGTTTCGAGAATTGTTTACGTGAAGATATAAAGAATACATATTTCAGAAAATTTACTCTTTTTTTGAATAATGCTCAGAGTACATTATTTAAAAAAGAGTCTTATAGCGAAGATAGTTTTAAGGATATGGAGTACCGAATGAAAAACCATGTATGCCGATGACACATGTCTATTCTCAGTGAACAATGATCCTCACATCGTATCCCAAACCCTCCAATCCCACATCACCAGCCTTGAAGAATGGTGCCAAAACTGTAGGATTAAAATTAATTCCAATAAATCCCACGAAATCACATTTACCCTTCGTCGTAAACCCATGACTTCTTGCCCTACAGTATCCTTTAATAATACCCCTCTTATTCCTGTCGAACAGATCCGTTACTTAGGACTACATATGGACAAACGACTGACATGGAATCCTCACCCAAGACTAAAAAGACAAGAAAATCCATTACAAAAGACTTATCTACAAGACTATTATAAGGCCTATCTAGACATATGGAGTTGAGCTTTGGGGTTCCATTAAACCATCAAATTCCTCCCGAATCCAATCCTTACAGTCCAAAATCCTTCATAAAATCCTTAATGCTCCTTACTTCGTCACAAATCAAGTCATCCATCAGGACCTCAATGTTCCACATGTTGCCGATTTGGCCAGAACCAGATACCAATCCTTCCATGATAAACTTCTCAACCACCCTAATCCACTTGTTTCTAACCTGGCTTCTCCTCCATTACCTAATAATCCTCCTAGGCGTCTGAAAAGATGCTGGCCTCAAGATCTTCTCCTCTAGAAATGTTATTGGAGTTTTATCAGTGGGTAGATTCTCCACATGTTTGTATCATATCACTATTTCCCCTACAGCAAATTTACTTCTTTTATATATTTGTACACAGTTGTAAATAACAATAAATTAATTATTTTAAAAAAATTAATGAATAAAAAAAAATTCGGAAAGTAGAAAATTACTGAATGCTTATATGGTATAAATTCAACTTTTATGGGGTTAAAAAATGGTGTATAAATAGTTTATTGTTTTATTCAAAATGTAACAAAATTTTATCCATGAAATTTTAATCAAGTAAAAACTATGTAACTAAAACTAACTCAGCTGTTTTCAACGTAATCCAGTAATGACTCGACAATTGCTTTGTCAAGGAAACGGAGGCGATTTGGAAAAGAAAAGGAATCTGATAATTGCACAAGAACACCTGTCCCCCCGCGATCTGGATGGAGGGGGTGATGTAACCGTTATCAGCGTGCAAGGGTGAGCGGGAGCAGCAGTTGGCCGGGGCCCGGCTCACCGAAGCGGCTCCATTAATTAGCAAGCATTACATTCGATACTGTTTAGCCAATGCCTTTCTCATCTTTCACAATACTACCGAAATTGAGATCTATAAATATTTATTGAAATTGCAAATTCGAGGTGTTCTAAATATCCGCTCCTTGAATTCCACAGCCTCCAAGACATGTAGTCCTGTTTTATTTCCTCCGCAGTTTCATAACCTAATTCCCATTTAATTGCCATCGAGTAAAATGTGGTGAATTCGCTGCTCCATGGCAATTTCCCTGGACTCAGATAAATTCTTTTTAATTTACAAATTTTTAAAATAAATTAAATTTTAAGTGTATTAGCGTTCTCTGCTTCAGTGTACTTTCTACTAGAATCACAAGTAGGATCTATACGACTGTTATTTACTTTTTATTTATACTAAACCATGTCCATACTAACTCCTAACTTTCTTTGGAATTTCTACTAAGTCAACCCAGGTGTTTTCGAAATATAGGTGTGGTCAGGGAAATATGTTTGCGCATGCGTAAGTGAAAGTTGTCGACTTAATTTGCTGAAATGGATATGCGACCAGCTAGGCACTAACCTACAAAATTCCTTGGAATTTTATAGATATCGGATTAAAGAATTAATATCGAACACAAATAATTTTTTTTTTTCATTTCGCTCATGAGTACAAAGCTTCTATATATGCAATAAAAATAGTGGCTGGGTCAAAATGTCGATCCAAGAGTTGGTTTAGTTTTCATTATTATTCTAACACAGATAATTTCATGTATTCATTATTTTAATATATTACATATTAATTATCTTATTTTAACCCTCATTATTTATTATGTCAGGTCAGTGTTCATAATCTAACGAATCATATTCCATATCGGGGTTAAGGGTGCAAGTTCAATCTTATCATTTTTTTTATAAATATTTCTAATGTGCTACTCTTTTTTTTCTTAATTAGAGATTAAACATCTAAATAAAAATATATTTATAATGTATTATTTATTTCAATAATCTATTGGAAGACTGAAGTAAGTATTGGATAAATATTAGCATTATAAATAAATTACATGTAAATAGGTGATAATTAATATTAGTCAAAAGTCTCATGTGATGTAATTTAAGAATTTTTATTTCAATATGTTACATCCTTCGCAAAAATATTTTTGTTTATATAAATGAATAGTGTGGTGTCTATATGTAGTGCGGCTTAGTGTGTCCAACATAGGAAGGCGCAAAAGGTTTGTTTTTACAACAACTGTTTTCATCCATTGCAGCAACTGTCAAAGCTACTGCCATGGTGTAAATTGTATGATAGTTGCCATCATGTAAGGATTTAGTGTTTTGGCAGTACTGTTGCACAGTACCTGCTATGATAGATGGCAGATCATATGGTGATAGTAAAGCTAAGAAAACACTAAAGTTGTTGAAACAGAAAAAAAACAAAACCAAAAACAAAATTTGAATACTTCACTTATTATCCATTTTCGTCCATTGATGCATTTACGCATTAATAATGTTTTGAGATTTTTTCAATTTCTTGTTAGAATTAATCACTATAGTTCAATTTAATCTCTTTAATTGATGGAATTCTCATTTGATTTTACTGGGACATAACAGAGTCATGAGGCCTATGTTTTTATCTGACTCCGAAATTTTCAATGGGATATAGTATTTTTTTTTTGTTAGGATTCTGAATTTATTAAAGACGTAACAATTTTTTTTCATATTTACTTGACGTACATTTTCGGCATAGATTAACTAAAGAAAATATTAAAAAATAATAGTATATCTATACTTGGGTAAATTCGGGTTCAAAACTTAAAAATGGGTTGTACAAACCAATATAAATAAATCAAACCATGTATCTATAGGTTTTTTTTTAAATATTTAAATTAGTTAAATAAATTTAACTTCATCATATCTTAATACACATATTTCTAATACATTGTGTTTTTCATTGCATTATAATTTTTAATTATTATATGTTTAAAACCAATATTGGAGTTCTTCTTTTACGCTCCGAGTTAATTAGGTTTCTTGACTAACAACTGATAGAAGGTAATCTGTTCTTCTGTAATAGTAACTCGGCGTAGATTATACTTATAATTTTTTTTTCATTTATTTGGCTCCTGACTGATATGTTGTATATTCCTATCTAATTGAACACATTGTTATAAAATCCTCTCGACAAAAAAGGTAAAAATTTTAAGAAGAGGCAGGTATGTAATTAAAAAATCATGAGATACGAAAGTACGGGTGATGATCATCATTTTTCTCATCATAAACATTAATAAGATCATTTATGAAACACTAATGACACCCACTGACAATACAGTCTTTTTAGGGGTTAGTTCTCCTGAGGATAATGTATCTGTGTTAGCTTATCTCATTTGTAAGCGATCCAATAGTATGGCTTGAACCGAAACTTGTTTATAGGTGCATTCTTAGTAAGTGGTTTAGGAGAGCGGTCTGGCCAAATATGGTATATGGTCTTACCTAGGGTTGCAATTAATGCAACCTATCATGTACATGAGTCTTATTTCCTTATAGGCGCTACTCGGACTTCGTGTGTGTAAGTGGAGTAACTTTGCCCATTTTGTGTTATCGTTTATATAATTACTTAATTTCTCAACTGAAGTTATAATAGAGATTGTTAATTAAGTAATTAACATTAAGCCTTGATTAAATATCCTAGCGAAGTGAATTGATAATTTATCATGCACCAATAAAATGTAAATTCTGGGTTAAGTTTATGGTCTCTAAATTTTCATTTGCTATATCTTTTTCTTGATTACAGTGAAAATCCACTTATTTGAAACCGCCTTATCCGGGACGATTCTCATCGTTCTCGAATCCATCTTCATATTTATACGAATTCATGTTAACAGAAATTTCTTACTTTTATATA
>NW_027113640.1:778274-780198 GCF_000696795.3 Halyomorpha halys | reverse complement strand
ATATATATGTATAAATAAGTTACTGCCAACTGAAAAGGTTAGCAAAATGACACTGTCTGACTGCGGAAACAAGATTGATTTTTATTGTGTTTGGTATCCCTTAATATTCATCTTCAATCAGCTGATCAACTTGATCACCTGATATGACCTTTGTCAGCTGACATCTTACTGAGGCCGTAACTCCTCCCCGCTATTATTTTACGAACAGTCCTCGTAAACTTACATTGCACTATGCAATAACATATATGTATATATATATATATAAATAATAAAAAATATTTACAATAACCTACTGACTTTATATATGTATGTAAATAATCTTTGAGAATAAACGTCTATGACATTTTCCCTTAAAATACTTTTGGAAACTTCAACTATTGTATTACTTATAGTAGATAGTAAACTTGAGGGGCGTTGCAGGCTAGAAAAATATTAAATATAATATATACGTTTTGTAGGATATTCAGTTAACTTTAATTTTTTATATAATCTTAATAAAAATCGAAATGATTAATTATTTAGTCATAAACAAAAAACTGGAAGAAGTTATAAGATGCTTGTTTTTCAGTTTTTTAAAATTTTGTTATGAAAATAGATGTTGTTATCCTGGGAGGTAGTTAACGTGAAATTCGGATTCAGCGTTCCAAAAATATATTATTATACAATATACATAAATTTACAAGTCATTGAGAATAACTTTTTTTTTTTTTTTTTTAATTTGTTTTTTGAAATAATCCTTTTTGACCTTTGCCGATTTAACTATATATTACTACTATAGTTTCATATAACATGCAATCGAGTGTACCATATGATAAACAAATATGATACTAGCAGCTAAATAAATATAAAGTGGGAACGTTAATTAGCCCCGAGTGAAAATTGTGACTTCAAGCAGTGTTTCGAAACAGTTAACATGGTTTGAAATATTTTCTAGAAGCACTTCTTTTTACATTCTTGTAGTTTTGTTATTTTTTTAAAGTCCTTTTTCATATTTTAAAATTTTATTGTCTATCAACTAAGTGTGTTTTGAGGTAATATTGTGCGATACCTCAAGTAAATCGTGACTGTATGTCTGTTATCAGGAAGTGAATATTTATTCCTATCGGACAATTAATATATTTTATTACCTTATGAAATGAGGAGTACATAATATAAGTTAATATTCCCACTTTATATTATAATATAATTTTTTTTTCAATATATTTATTTAAAAGAACTTTTCAAATGTTACAAATCAACATTTTCAAATAACAATAAACTTGTCTACATAATAATATTAATTGTCTAAACGTAGATATATTGAATTCTGATAGATATAATGATAATGAATTCTAATGATATCATTAATATCAAGAATTATTATTTGAACTCTTCATATCATCTCTTACCTGAAATAGGCTTGGGCTCATTAGTCCGGATAAACGAGGTTATGCCGCATTAAAACTTGGGGAAACGTAGGAGAATTAGAAACTCTATTATCACGGTGGTCAAGACTTATTGGAATTTAAAATCTCCACCTAGATTTGCAACCACGGCGTGGAAAGTTGCGTGCGTTTAGGCTCTTCGATCTTGTCCCTTCGCTGGACCGTAAAATATTGCTCAATTTCTTACGCAATGTTGTGAAAATTATTTGTCTGTTGAAATAAGGATGTGATTAGTTACGTCTCAGTAGTTATCTCTTAATTTTTCATGTGTTCTCAGTTCTTGAGTGCAATTATCTCCTAGTGTACTGGCGTATTGTCATAATTTCGATTTCTTTGAAGGCTACTAGACTACTAACCTTCTTGGACCGTAAGGCGTCCAATCCTAAAAATTTTGCTGTTTTCTCCATGAATCTGTTTTGGTTTTTCTTATATTTTCTTATTATTAATACAACAATTATTGGCCCAATGTTTTGGAGAACTTTAATTTAACACTTATATAT
>NW_027113640.1:770103-778224 GCF_000696795.3 Halyomorpha halys | reverse complement strand
GCTAGTTTATTTGTTTATAATATGGTACACTCGATTGCATGTTATTAGAAACTATGGTTACTATCACATAGATTACTATGTCAAATCGACAGAGGTCCAAAAAGGATGATTTCAAAAAAATAAATTAAAAAAAATCAAGCAATTGCTAATAATAATAAAGGCCTAACGAACCCGAAGGTACGATGCCGATACCACCAAACGTCTCTGCATACATCCTTCCAGTGATGCCCCTCCATACCCAATTCCACTAAATCAGTTTTAACGCAATCCTCCCATCTACGTTTCGGTCTACCCCTAGGACGTTTTCCCGTTGGTTCTGTGTTTATTAACATTTTAGTGATCCGCTCGTTACTAAGCCCTACAACCTTACACACCCATCTTATACGCCGCAATGCTATAACATGAATTATATTTACCGGGTGTATATCCCTTAATTCAGCGTTGTGTAATCTTCTAAAGTCTCCCGTTAATTCACCCTTTTTCGACTCGATTATTTTGCGGAATACTTTATTTTCGAAAACCTTAAGACACTGTTCATCCCTTAGTGAAAGATGTCACGTCTCATATATTCATATATATTTTTACCTAATTAAGGAGACCCAATTTATGAGGCTGGGTGGACCCCAGGAGGGCTCCAGAACCCACAATATTACATAATGTAATAAATAATTAAATTATACATTGTATTGTTGTTAATATTCTAATTTAATATACTCATAAATATTTACCAAGTTTTTATTTTGAAAATATTAGTTGGTAAGTAATAAATATTTAAAAAAATAACAAGGAGAAACGGGGTAAAAAATTTAAGTTTTCTGGAGAGAAACAATAAGAAACTTAATATGGAACTTTAAAAAATATGATTATTTGTTTAAAATAATTATTACTGCTATTTTCTTTCAAGGATATTGTTCATTGTTATGGGATATTAATGCATAAAAACCGCTTTCAATCAATCAGAAAATGTTTTTCAGTTATACACACGAATACAGACTGCTGTAGGAGTTGGAGTAATCAAATATTGATCAATGCCCTTACCTTAAAGACATAATTTCGTTAAAAGTGTTTGAGCTCTTTAAGTAAGTTTTAGGCTGTACAGATCCAATAATCCTGGCATTCGTTTATTATTTATAATAAATTTATAACAGTAAAAGTATGTCTTCTACGTAACAATGACAGAAATTGAAAGGAATTGTTTATCCTGGCACGCTGGCTATATTCTGTTTGTTTCTGCATTCTCAAATTTTTTTATTATAATTAATTTAGTGGCTCTTCCTCTTATCTATTTGATTTTGCATTTTATCTAAACAATTTATTATAATATGTTATTTACGTTTTGTTTACTGCCTATTCATGAAAAAAAAAAAATTACCAGCAGATCAAATGGAATGTATAGGATTGATTAAAATGTTTTTATAGTGAAAGAAAGATATTTTATCATATTAATCAGTTGTAAACATTTTACTTTTTCGAAGATATTAGTGCCTATTTGCTTAAAATTATCTATTTGTTCTAATTATCCTTACTGTCTAGTCACCATTATTGGTGTGATTTAAAATTTAATTTTAAAAAGGAAGTGTAAAATAAGTAAATCTTTGAAAACTAACATTCAAATATATTCGAAAGAAAAAAATCCAATAAAAAAGGATCCAACTGGTTTTATTAATAGCAATTGGTTTATTAATAATTAACTTGCAAAATAAATTTCTACCTTCTGGCTCGGATTGGTTGGAATACTAATTCCTTTTTACCCTAGAACGTAATGTATAGAAGCTTATAGCTTTTTAAAAGAATATCCAATAAAATGTAACAACAATGTTACTAGAGGATAATGGACTACTGGAGATAACTAAAAAACATAGGCCAGATGAAATAAAAAATAATGCTTGTAGGGGATATTGGAAAATGGAAGGCAGGTGACGACGTTGTAGCTTGGGGAGTTTAATCGTCACCTTAGTAACCTCATGACTGCAAAGTCGCCTGTTCAATTCTTGCTTGGGCGTGTTGACTTTTATTTCGTGGTAGTCCCACGGACTGAAAACTCGACCCTCCCACTGTTGCTTAATTATCTATTTAACAGTTACATATAGGATAACTCCTCCTTACCTCTTCCCTAACATGTCAAAATAACAAGGTTGGGGCTAAAAATTATGGAAGGCAGAGGTTGTAAAATCTTGGAACTGATGAACTGAAGGAAAGAATAAGAATCCACCTATTTGTTTTTTAAATTATATTGTATTACATTTAAGTAAATAATATTCTTTTTTTACAAATAAATTATTTACAATACTTGTATCATATTAATTGTGAAATGTAGTAAATTTAGTATTTATTTTTACTCTTTTTTTATTGTTAATTATTACATATAATGATATATTGAGTGCTCATTTCAGGTAAGTGTGCAGTTTAAAGAATTTTTGCCGAATAAATTAAGGTATGTCTTTCAAAACATTCTAAATTTTGATATTAGATATATTTTATTTCTTTCAAACTGTTAAATGTCAAGAAAACGTACCATAAAATAAAAGTTATTTGAATAGTAGTTAGATGTATGAATTTAAATAGTCTTATATGTTAAAAAAAAAAAAAAAAATACTATTGAATCACAATATGCTTTAACTTTTTTTTTTTTTTAATATTTTAATAACTGCATTCAATGCGTGTTAATATTATTTTATTTTAAAAAAAGTGGAGTTAATTAACTGCCTAATTTTTGGCTGAGGTGAAATTGATGAGATATGTATTATTTTTTTCAAAAATCGAGGAAATTTATTTGAGAGGTGTACAAACACCTTGTGCACACTTCTTGATAAAATAGGTACCACAATTATTGCTAATAATAATGGTGATAGTGTAGTCTTTAAAATAACTGCAGAGTTTTAGCATATCATCTTATGCACCCTAGCCATCATTTTGGAGAAATTTCTGATTGTGTGAGAACAGAATCTTTCTTCATAAAAGCATATCAAGATTAACAAAATAGGATAATTTTCTGTACAAACCATTATTAATACTCATTAATTTAAAATTACTGTTATACTCCAGTATAGCTTTTCAAAATCTTATTACAAAACAGTAATCACTGTTTTTAAACGAGGCGTGGCCATCACGTGTACTATTATACGAAGCACCGGTTCCTTCTAACGGACTTTTTGAAATCTATTTGATTTGTAATTGTTTTGTTTTTCTGTTTCTAATATTATTAATATGATAAATCAATCGGTATATTGCTTATAATGTTAAACCTTTTATCTGAGACTCCGACGCTTTATATTTAAAAATAAGATCTCTTGGAATTACGATTTTGGTATGAACGTATTCAATTTCTCGACTTTTACCTTACATAGTTAAGAACATTTACATGCCCTAACATTATTATTTTAACTTTTTTTTTGTATAAACTATCATAACAATGAGAGTTAATAGTCCCATGCAAAAGACACCCCTGACTACTTACAGCGGTATAACTATTCACTAATTATTAAAAATAAAGTTTCAAACAAAATAACAATTCAAACAAAAAATTCAGAGAGTTATACAAAAAAAATAAATAAAAATAATAATAGTTATCATTATTATTAAAATAAAACATCAAAGATAAAAAATATATAAAATAATAATTGATTTACAATGAAAAAAATTGAGAAAAAAGATGAGGAAAGAAAAAATAATATTTTCTTAGTTATATCTTCTACTGGAAGAGTTTCAAATCTAATTAGAACTTGTGAATGAAAAAACTCTTTTTATCATTAATAAATGATAACAACGTTGTCGTCGGGTTGTCACCCCATCTACAGGTCTCTAAAAAAATTCTCTAATACAAACCATGCATACAACAATTACAATATCTCTCAATTTATTATTAAATAATTTTTTTTTTTTATAAAACAACTACCTGATTAAACATCTATATATACCTTATGATTTCTCCTTATTAGTCTAATATTGCTAATAACAACATATTATTGTCACAAATATAAAAAAAAAAAAATTAAATAAGGAGATATAACTAACTTCCTGAAATAAGTTATCTTTATCATTCATAAGAAATAGATTAAAGTCAAGCCAATATTCTCCTACCTCAAATGATTTTTTTTATATTTGTGATAATAATATGTTGTTATTAGGAATACTAGGCTAATAAGAAGAATACATAATGTCATTATATATAGATGTTTAATCAGGTAATTGTTTTATAAAAAAAATTTAATAAGAAATTGTGACATATAGTAATTTTTGTATACATACCATAGTATTTGAGAATTTGTTTAAGAGACCGGAAGATGGGGTGACAACCCCGAAACGTTTTTATCATTTATTAATGATATAAAATAAATAGTTAAAACAAGGAAGATAGTTTTTTCATTTATAAATTATAAATAAACGAATTAAGAATTTATTACAGGATTTATTCCAGCAACTTGGACTTCAGTCTTCGAGTTGAGGTTGAATTTTCAACGTTGTAAGCCATAGAACCTTTAACGGTTGGTTGTTAGGATTAGAGTTTTTGATAAAGTCATCTATCGGTTCCATTTGTAGTGTGCAGTGTAATATGTTTTTTCTAATAAATAAAGGTGCATCTATAGGGATTCTAAAATCGTTGTTTTGGAAATTTTGTTTTTTTTTCCTTTTCATGGAGGATGGTGCCCCACATATTACAACCGTATGTCTGTAATGACCCTATTGTTTTGCAAATGAGTTTGTTTGTTCCTGATTTTAATCTAGATTTTCTATTGACGACTGGACACAACCTTACAAACCTTGCCAAGGTTTGGGTTAGCTTAATGTTCATGTGATAATTCCAGGTATTCATATGGCTTCAATCAAATTATACTGAAAAAAAAATTAATTAATACTAGTAGTTTAAACATTATTTTTGTTTTATTTAAATAATCCATTGAAATTAAATTATGGCTTCTATAATCTCGTTTTGTATGTGATAACCCTGACTGCTGTTAATGACTTGTTTCGTTACAACGCGATGTGAATGAAACTGATTTTCTGTTATGGGACGTGAGGACAGCCAAACTTTCGTCCAGTTATTAGCTATTGTGTAACGCTTATGAGCAACTCCTCTGCGTAATTTCCTCTTCATCCGTAATTCATTCCTATCAATTATAAAGCTATTTTTTTTCCACGTGGATCTTGTTCATGTATTGACCAATGTAGTCAGAGTAAGGGTTGTATTTGATGTCAATTAAGATGTATAGTATAAATCTCAAACTTTTTATTATTGTGTATTTAATTTATTATTTTTTAAAAGCTATTTTGCTTTTCGTTTTCCCTTATTTTTTCTTCTTCTTATTATTTTTTTATTTTATTTGTATATATGGTTGAATACTTACAGGCCTAATATTTATTTCTCGGGAGTGTGGAAAATTGCTTTATTTCCATAAAAGTTTTAAAAATAACAATAAATAAATAATCTGTAAGATCGTAAAGTCCAACGTTTCCGCCGTCATCGAGGACAATACTAAAATTAATTTATCATAGCACCACATTAATTTATTAAAATTTAATTTAACATAGTTAAAATGAATTTTGTTATCACTGTATTATTAATAATTTCTATCCTTCACAATTTGTGCGTTCTACTATCATTAGTAATTTGTTTACATTCATTATTTTTAATGTATTATAGTCGAATCTGGATAAAACTTTAATGAGTGGCTGACACAAACAGTTCAAGAATATGCACCTTATACTTTAGACTTATGTGACAAAAGATTTTCATTTTATACCCAGAATTTTTGTCAAACCTAAGACCAAATGGTTTGAATCCTATTTCCCTTAATTTCGGTAAGAAATTTAACAAATGGTAAATTCCAAAACTGCGTGGAATCGAGGTGCTGTTTTCCTGTACACATCTACGTCATTGTTATTGGGGCAATAGCACCACTAAATAGTTGAGACAATTAAATTTACACTTTTGAATGATTTTTCCGCTTATTATTTATGAAAATGTTATTTTTCATTTGTTGAGTGGGGTGTGTGTTGTGAAGCAATGTTCAAACTAAACAATGTGTTTTATATTAACGTTTGTTAGTATAAATCGCTTTTCAAGTTCAACAGGGTAACATCTCAAAAAATGGTTGTTTTTAGATATGCATGTAATCTTAACAATAAGGGTAGGATCTATAGAATTATTTATTTAACATCTCGAGATTTTTTTTTACTTAGATCATATGATATATGTTTTACTATGATTCTGTGTTTTACTATATATAGATCTTACCCTTATTGATAAAATTACTTGCATATCGCAAAACAACCATTTTTCGAGATGTTGCACTGTTGAACTGGAATAGCGATATTTATAATTTTTTTCGAATCTTTCTTCTTCTTATAATAAATAACAGAGACATGATTAAGAAAAAAAAATTTTTTTTTCATGCAGTATTCTTAAATTAATTCAAAATCTTCCTATTACCATATAGAGAAATAAAAGTAGCTTAACTTCATAAGGAACAAGAATATCATTATTGGCGAACTTATTCTGATTGCACACTGTGTATATGAATTTATTTTATATAGTTTTAAAATAATGACTAGAACATTTATATTACTATTGCTTAAACAAATTAAAACTTTTTGTATGCATTGAATGTGGTCCTGTAAAGTTGCCTGTCTTGACACAATGATATGGTTTCCTAAAAATATATTATTAAAAAAATAAATATTCTTTTAAGATTTCTTCAAAGGATCACTAACCTTTTTCAAATACTAAAATCAACAAAACTATTAGAGCAACGTTCATTGATTTAAGATACAAATTTACGAAACCTCTTAAGATAACCTACTATCAATCATTCCAATGTTCTACAAAGTTATGAAAACTAGTCGAAATTTATATTTCGTTTTCTCTTACATGTATGAAAAAGGAAGAAAAAATACGGGAATATTGTTTTTTTGATTTATTTTTTTTACAAAAGTATAAAAAATTGTTTCCTATGTACACAATGCCATTCAAAAATTAGTAATGATGGTAACCAGAGGATGAACTGGCACCTTCTGAGTGTCCGTGTCCGTAATAAGCTTCAGAGGAGTGTCCGTAATGCTGGGGGTGGACAGCGTGTCCTTTCCTCTCTACGACGGCGTTGAAACCGTTCTTCTTGTCGGCGGTGTAGTGGACGATCCTCTCGGTACCGTCGGGTTCGTAGAGGGAGTAGTAGCCCTTGACGACGTCTCCTTCCCTAGTCTCTTCTTGCTTCTTGACGTCGTGGGTGTGTGGGTCATTGACGCTGTAGTCAAACTTGTAGTGGGGTGGAGCCTTTTAAAAAATAAATTAATAAAATACTTTATATAAATACAATCGGCACATTTTTAGTTTAGATGAGATCATTGGATAGCATCGGCTTCTTGAAAATATTAAAATACTTACGTAATAATCGACATAATGCTCTTCGTGGTGTCCGTACTGGGGTGCTGCAAGGGCGACTCCCACGAAGCAGAGGGCTAAGATTACCTGAGAAGAATATAGAAAACAATATCACATATATGAAATATAACTTGTATATTGTTTGAGTTTCACTTTAAAGTGTAATGTTTTTATATTCGGAATTGTTGTACCTTGTACATGTTAGTTGTTGTGGACCGTTTGATCTGCCTTAGCCATTCTCTGAAGCGCTTATATAGTCACTCGTTCTATCCCTCACACCCCACCCTCTTACTGTCAGGGCCGAGTGTATGCTGTTGTCTAGATTGTATGATCATAAGATTTCTTTAAAAAATAGTTTTCGTTCGTAATAATAGGTAACCCTGATATGGGTCATATATTCTTAAATGTAGCCATTCTTACAATATTAAAAACATAATTAGATTTACCAGAGTTGTTTATAATTGTTGCCATAATGTTAATGATGTATTTTATTGTGATAACATTATTATTTAGGATAGATAATAATATTTTAATATATGATGCGAGTGTTTTTAATTATAATAATACAATTCGTTTTTAAAATAAATTGTCGTTTGGCAATTTCTATTGTGTTTCAATATTTATTTTTACAAAATATATTGAAATAGAAAAATCATAGAAAAAAAACAGAAACAAAAGAAACAGAAAAAAAACCAGAAATATAATAAAGTTAAAAAATATATATAAATAAAAACAAGAATACT
>NW_027113640.1:761940-769864 GCF_000696795.3 Halyomorpha halys | reverse complement strand
TATTAAAAATTTAACTAAATAAAACAGATCAAATATATAAAAAAAAATAATAATAATTTAGATTTAAAGGCTTGGATTTGAATATGGACAATTGAATATCCGAAACATTATTCACTTCATGAGTAAATCTACGAAGATATTTATTCGCAGGTTTTATCTTTTTTTTTTAGTTGAGTTTGTTGTATGAATGCATATCCATACTGATTATATGCATAGACGATAATATTTACTTCCCTTAATTGTAGCAGCTTGTATTGATATCATTCAATAAAAAAATGTATTCTAATACTACTAATTTTATTTTCGTTTCAAAAATCGTTGTTAGTATGTCAGATTTTGTATGCACGGATTCTATGTATGTTCCTATTTATGATAGATAAGGCAAGTTTTTTTTAAAACTTATTAATTTTTGAAGAGTTATACCTTATTTTTCTTCCATTCTTCTTCTTTTTTCTATAATTTTATAATTTCGTAATACTTAATTATACCTCGTACCTTAGTATTATTATGCCTCGTAAAAACAATTATACTTTTGACTCTCTTTGATGTGTCGCAATTCACCTTTACCTTAACCTTACGTACATTCTTAACTTTCATTTTCTACTTTTCTATTCTTACACTCATAATATTTGTAGGATCTATTTCGGTATGCTTTTGTTCAGTACCCTTGAGTCGTTTCAACCTTTATTCTTTTATGGCTGTAAAGACTTTGTGTTCTGTTTCGTGTGTTATAATACGTTCGTCTGTAACGTATTCTTGTCCAAACCTTTTGGCTGGTCTCCAAAATTTCACTTCAGCAGTTATGACCCATGTTTCATGGGCATGTTAGACATGTTTGGCTGTATGTGTTACCATCCTCTTTCGTGGAAGATTTTTATATTAAAGCAGAGCTAACTTGATTTTTTTTTTTAAAATGCTTTATGCTTCATGAAACTTCCACGTATGCGTGTATACATAACCCTATTCTTGGAACGGAATTGTTGGTGATAAAATTGTTTGTTAAATGTTAAAATATTATAAATAACCTTAATATCTTAAAAATCGATTATTTGAATCCTCATCTAACCGGTAGTACTGTTGATGTGATCAAATATTCTTGTTTAAATGTGAAAAACCCACAATAATTTAATGTTTGTAGAGATCTAAAGAACTTCTCAAGATTGATAAAAAAAAAGTGAAATTCACAGCTTCGTTATAATATGTTATAGTATGTTAGAGTTTTTATTAAAAAAATGTATTTTTGTTATTCCATATATAAGTGATCTAATACTACAAGGTTTTTTTATTGTCAATTGTTACTAATATGATATAGAGTTTTACATTCTATTAAAATCAATGAAAATGAAGCTTTACCATTTTTTTTCGCTAGTACTGTTCATTTCAACCAAAATGAAGATTGATTATAAACCAAAAATCCTAAAATTCAAACGTTAAAATATAATAGTTCTTAATTTATATATTTCTTTCTTGGCGTTCTTTCGGGAATAATCTTTCCCCCTCTTCATATTCTATAGTTTAATATATATATTTTTAAAATAATAATTATATACATGCTATTAATTTTATTTCTAATTATTAATAAAAACAGCCACATAAATAAATAAGTGTTTTAACACTATTTAGTTCACAATTTTAATTCACAATTGTTTAATTATATTGGATAATTTGATTTTTTTTTTCTTTAACAATGGAGTTTGGTCACTAATTTTTAAAAATTGGTGAAACAAATTTAAAAAAAAAAATTATGTTTTTTATTCATTAGTTGCCAAGGAAAAAAAACAATATTGCGGTTAATTAGCTGCACTGTTTATTTTTATTATATATACATATATACTGTTTTTACTGAAACTGTATAAAAAACCACGTAAATGTTCAGATCTTAGCATTCCAAATAGAAACAATAAGCGTTTAAAAAATTAAAGGTTTCACATAGTCCTGTTTTTGTATTTTTTATAAACAGTTTCTACCAGCAGTAATAATTTCTTTTGGATAAACAAAAATAAACATTATTTTTTAAAAATAAAATTGACGCGAAAATTAAATAATAAAATAGTGGTATTAATTGATTTTTTAAAATTATAAATATGTAGAAGATATCTTTTCATTAGTGGCCGCAATTAACATTTTTGGTATTACAACAATTAATTGTTCGCTTAGCCCAGTCGGAGACGGGAAAGCTTTTGTCTGGTGTGTTGTGTAATTTTCGGTTTCTGGTTTGGAATATTTCTGTCTCTCTTAAAACAAAAAAAAAATTGAGGTCATGGTCATTTGGGAACTGGACTAATTATTACAGCATTTGAGTTGCAGGCTTTGGTGCATTAGAATTGTTAGAAAGGTTTTGGTACAGCGAGGTGTCTTTAGAAATAGTGGACGGCGATAACAGAAATAGCACACATTTGAGAATTGTATTTTTGTTTTCAGTGAGTCCTGAAAAGTCCAATTTAAGTGAATATATACTTAATATCTGATTAAAATAATAATCAAAAACAAAATTTTAGAAATTCGTCTTATTGTTTAGTACCAATTTAAATGGTTAAAATTAAAAATACTTTTTTTATTTAATAACACTATTAATGTATAATTTACATGGCTGTAACTTATAGCTTTTGATTTTTAATGGATTATAATTAATTTAATGAATATATTAATTAATTAATTGATTCATTTAAAGTTATTATATGTTTATATAGATATGAAGGAACACGTAGTGAGATTATTATGCAGTATTAAAGATTAAAACCTAAATGTACCTAATTAACTACGTTATGGTCCGTGGAAGACCTTCGCCTGATCAACAATTATTCTACTAGGTGTAAATTTTGTGTTTTTATATTTATTTTTTATTTCTTCTGTATTATATAGTTATTTTATTAAAACAAAAAAAATAAGTACCCATTTAAAAGAGTTTACGTTTAACATAAAGAAATTCATTATCCGAAGTAATATGAAAATTACGAATATATTTTCTATGTAATCTAAGGGTTATGTATGAATTTCCTGATATTCAAATTATCTAGATTTTCAATAATCTGAAGTCAAAAATAAAAAAAAAATTAATCTAATAGTATAATAATAATATGTACATAGAATTCAAGCGTTATACTTAATTCTTGATAACATTAAAATTTCATATTTTATATATTTTATTTTCATAAGAAAAAAAATGAGAGTAATGCTCTTATCTGTGACACTTAAAAACGGATTTCTTATTTTCTCAAATAAATTTATTAAATATTGATTTTCGTAATTTTGAAAAAATTATACAGCTTTTTGAAAAATTGTATGTCGGTAACTAATGAACGTAAACAGCTCTATTAGGGCTCATGTTTTAAGAAATTTATTCTACTTTTTTATGATATTCTGTTAAGTTTTTTTTATTAGTTGTTTTAAAGATATGGAGCTTTGAATGAAAAATTAAATTTTTATTACGCAGTTATCAATTTTGACTGGTAGTTCTCTATAATTTTCATGTAAGTAATTAAAACTTTGTGTGAAATATTTTCCTTTTCTTCCAAGGACTCTAACACCTTGGAACTAGACCAAAACACCAAACCAGCATATACTGAATTCTTAACAATAAAAATATAGCCGACAAAATGCTCCCTAAATGTAATGAGTGAATTGTGTAAATGCCTTTCCTCAGAGAGCAACGTGAACTAGGGTTCCCTCATTAGCGGCCTATATGCACCATCGTAAATTTTAGAAAATTCTCTCTATTTTTCTGAATGAAAAATTAATTTTTTTGAAAATCCCACCATATTTTATTACCCCCAAATGTGAGGGAGTTATTAATTTTGATTAATAACTATGTATATTTTTTCCTAAAGTAATCAAATATCGAGGTGCATTTTTATCCCCCCAGACTTTTGAACTGTTATTGACGTATTGTTTCAAAATTTGAATAATCGGGTAATCTTCAGCATATCATTCTCTACAAATTTCCAAATTTCCTCCTCTGTTAGGATTCACGCGGTCTCTAAGCTATTTTTAAAATGGATAAAATCTGTTTATGTTATGAGAGTATTGAGAATGTTAGTTTAATATGAGGGGAGATTTTGAAACACCTAAATGTTAAGTAACAATTGGTAAAATGATTTAATTAAACCCTGATCTAAAGGCTGCATCTTAGAAGATTATTGGCAGGTAAAAACAATATTCACATTAACAATTTTATCAAATCAAATTGGATACAAGCAAATATAACAGTGTATTAAATAATATATTACCTAATAATGATAGGAATAGTATTTGTTTTTTTTCCGCTTTTCATTTTTTTTCCTTTTAGAAGCTATGTATTTCTTCTGGACTGTCTATTTAATAAACCGTTTTTATTTATTATATATACAACGGAGGATGCTTTTTGGGTGACGTCATGATTTCGTGATGTAAATATTTTAAGTATTCTTACTGCGGTCATTATAAACAAATTTAGAAAATACTATAATACATTAATTAAAAAATAATCTACACTTATAAACAAGCCATAATTATAATAAAAAAAACCTTAGTTTTATGGTTCATAAATGTTTGGTGGGTTGGCATTGTTGAAAAAAAGTAGAAAACATAGCTATAATGTTTTACAAATTTATATATATTTTTTTATAAAAGTATAAAAGAGATTTCCTATGTACAATCTACGATTATTAATGATGATAACCAGTGGAAGAACTGGCACCTCCAGAGTGTCCGTGTCCGTAGTAAGCTTCAGAAGAGTGTCCGTAATGCTGAGGGTGGACAGCGTGTCCTTTCTTCTCTACGACGGCGTTGAATCCGTTCTTCTTGTCGGCGGTGTAGTGGACGATCCTCTCGGTACCGTCGGGTTCGTGGAGGGAGTAGTAGCCCTTGACGACGTCTCCTTCCCTGGTCTCTTCTTGCTTCTTGACGTCGTGAGTGTGGGGGTCATGGACGCTGTAATCGAACTTGTAGTGGGGTGGGGCCTATAGAATACATTAGTAAATAGAATTATTTATTGAAATAATATCGGTGTTTTAATTGTTATAAAGACATTAGTAAATAAATCTATCGAATTGGATACAATAAAATGCTTACGTAGTAATCGACGTAATGCTCTTCCTCGTGGTGTCCGTACTGGGGAGCTCCAAGAGCGGCTCCCACCAAGCAAAGGGCTAAGATTACCTGCCACGAACGTTAAAAACAATATTACAAATACATTATACAGATTGTACATGTTTTTTTATCTCATTTTAGGGATATAGTATCCTATTTATATCATAATTTGTATGTGATGTTATTATGTGGTATTTATTGTTGTCTGTGTTTCTTAATTTGAATCTACCTTGTACATGTTGTTGGTTGTTGTTGACCGTTTGATCTAACTCAGCCATTCTCTGGAGTGCTTATATATTGGATCAACCCTCTTACACCCCACTCTTCTACTCCCATGGCCTTCAATAAACAAAGAAATAAACATGAACAATATATATCTACAATTGTTTTTAGATTATTCTAGCTATAATTAATTATTTTAATTGTAAATGGTTATATTATAAATACTTTTGATTATCAATTCGAAAAAAATAATAATAGTTTTCTTCTAAGATGCAAGTCACTATTATCCTTTATTTGCGTTATTGGTATTAATGAATTTAGATTAAGAATTTAAGTTCATTTAATAAATTAAAATGCTATTTTTTTCCCTACGTTCTAACTTCTTGATAATAAACAGGTTCTCATTCAGAATCCTAAGACTCAATTAAAAAAAAAATACCTTCCATATATATAATTTTTCAACTTCTTGAAACTGGGATTTATTTATAAAATAAATCAAATGGTGTCCTCGTTAAGTCTAAACACTCTTTATTACATCAATTTTTTTATCAACGTTTCGGCCAATTCGCCCATCCTCAAGGACAATTGTAAATATAAATTCTCACCTCACATCAAACTTTAAAAATGTTTTGTAGGCTATTCTGCCCAGGTAATTACAAGTCAAAATCACCCTATTTTTTCAAAACTTCATTAATTTTTAAAACTTAATTTTAGATTAAACTACATGTTCAACTATAATTTTCGTTATTGCTGATAGTGTAATTTAATCTTAAATTATAAGTTTTAAAAATTAATGAAGTTTTGAAAAAATAGGGTGATTTTGACTTGTAATTTATGACCTAGGCAAAATAGCCTGCAAAACATTTTTAAATTTTGATGTGAGGTGAGAATTTATATTTACAATTGTCCTTGAGGATGGGCGAAATGGACTATTGATATAATAAAGTGTTGAGGCTTAACAAGGATACCATTTGATCTACAAAAAAAGAGGAAAAGTTAATTAAATAATTAGAAATTGAAATAAACTAAAATTCACTACTAGTCACACTCCCTCCTCTTCTTTTTCAAAGCCTTACCAGTTAACCAGAAGGTTTATTTAGGAATTCGAATTATAATAAATTTCTATTTTTCAGATTATAATAATATATATATATATATGAACTATTCCGGGGACGGGGCTGTATATTTTGTTTTTGTACGAATAAAAGAGAGGTGTTCTTATGACCTACGAATTCAAACGCATTATTAGAATATAGAATTAAAGAAATTCAATTTAATTTTTTTTTTTTTTTATTATCCTCACACCAGACTGAAAAGACAGGAAACTGCACGTCGATTTCGACTATTACAGCACTTGCTGGACAAACGGTCTAAACTTCCAACACATTACAAAAGACTGATCTACATGACTGTAATATGGTCAATCTGGAGTTGAGCTTTGGGGCTCCACTAAACCTTCGAATTCCTCTCGTATTCAATCCTTACAATCCAAAATCCTCAATGCTCCTTACTTTGTCACAAATAAAATCATACATAAAGACCTTAATGTTCCCTATGTAACCGATCTAGCCCGAACCAGATATCACTCCTTCCATTATAAGCTCTCTAACCACTCAAACCCCCTAGTTCCTAATCTTGCACCCTCTTCCATTCCTCGGAGGCGCCTGAAAAGAAGATGGCCACGAGACCAGCTAATGTAAAATGTCATTAGAGTGCTACCAATGGATAGTTTCTCAATACTCCAATTTAACATAGATCAGATTTACTAAATGTATTATAATGGATAGTTGTAAATAGCAATAAATAAATATTAAAAAAAAATTTAATATTATTAATTAAACCTTAATAATTAAAGGTATCGATGTTGTCTTTTTGAAAGTTTTTTTTTCTGCATTCTTACTCTTTGAAAATAAGCATGTTTTTTTTCTGATTCATTAGATACGAAGCACTCAACTAAAAAAAAAATGTTACTTTGTTTTTTATTGTCATTTTTTCAAGTTTCAAGAGTTTTATAGGAGATCAAAAATTTAGATTACAAACACTTGCACTTTTAGTCATTCATTGACTTTTAATTGTTAGTAAAATGAAATTTTAATCATTAATTGCTTATTCAATCAAACAGACACATGGCCATGGAACAAAGCGTATCATATTTTGCCGAAAGAAACCAACCATACCTCAAATTTGCAAACTTAGGCTTATTGGTATAATATTGTTTCTTAAGTATATTTTTTTTTTTGTCTAAAAGATTCAACCATCAATTCACATGATTATACCAGTTATGCAGTGACTACGAATACACTGAATTCTGAACATGAAATCATAGCACAAAAAAAAAAAATAATAAAATAATTATATTCTAAGACAATACGATAATGTTCATCTTAGCATAAATATTGATAAAATACTGCTAACTAAATTTAATTGTATATATATATATATATTAATGATGATAACCAGTGGAAGAACTGGCACCTCCAGAGTGTCCGTGTCCGTAGTAAGCTTCAGAGGAGTGTCCGTAATGCTGAGGGTGGACAGCATGTCCTTTCCTCTCTACGACGGCGTTGAAACCGTTCTTCTTGTCAGCGGTGTAGTGGACGATCCTCTCGGTACCATCGGGTTCGTAGAGGGAGTA
>NW_027113640.1:749260-761890 GCF_000696795.3 Halyomorpha halys | reverse complement strand
ATATATATATATGTTTGTGTTATGGTTGCATCGATCGCCTTTCCGGCTTCCAGAAGCGATGGATTTTGACCAATGAGAATATTAAAAAAATGGGAATTTCATGGAGAAGTTTCGTATCTCAATTTCGATTCTTAAATTATTACTGAAACTTTAATAAAAGTTATTTAAAAGAGTGATAGGTTTCAAAACTCTTACTGAAGTAAGTCATAATGGTAAAAATTGGGTTCTGAAGATTTTCACACGGACATTAATACCCAAGTACGTTTTTGAGTACCCAACCGATTTTCATGTTAAAAATTAATCAGACCCATGGGTTCCCATTAAAAAATTGTCGGCCGTCTAAAACATCTGTTCATTTACAGCCTAACTATGAGGTCTCAGATTAATTGTAAAACTGAAGTGACATTTTCCAGTGGAAATTACTTATTACGTAAATTGTAACTGAACGATTGTCATCATAAAGTATGCTGCTTTAGCAGTCGTGTGTGTTGACTAGACTCTCTTGATAATATTATATCGTTAATACTGATATGCTCGTTATCAGATGTCGCTTATATTTCGAATAGATTGAAGATGAGAAAGAAACCTACCTAATGGAAAAGCTCTCGGAAGATAGACTAGTCTGTACATATTTGAGTAGCTCATAAATTCGTGTTACGAATCCATTCAAAAATATTTCACACGTGGCTTCTTTATAAAAACAGCACTAGAGTACCTAAGTATCATACCGGACCAGTTCCAGTGAAGCTAATCATAAAAAAGTATTCGAGTCACGTGACCCCCACTAAATTCACTAAATATTCATTCCAGGGTTCACTATTTCATTCTTACTGTTGTGGTGAAATCAGATTTTTTGATCCCGTGAAAAGTGTTAGGAAGTGAATCTGGCTGCGTTTGTAACTAAGTTACTCATCAAATTTTTAAATAAATCATTTATGACTTTTTAATTGTCGTTTAAGTTTAAACAATTTTTTTTTCATTTCAATTTATATGAGCTTGGTTTCTTCCTACATCCACATACACTCATATATAATAGTTCAAAGGAATATAAAAAAAAAAATTCAACTTTTATTTACGAACCTAATAAACTTGTTATGAATTACAATGTTCAGCCACTCATTCCAAATCGTGTCATTTTTGATGATTTACTGTTAAAAATTTTAAGTGTAACTGTTATAATATTTTTTTTTTTAGCTTTTATATCGCAATCCGACTGCGATCAACAATAAAATAGTAACTAAACATTATTAAATAAATTAAAAAGAAAAAACTATTAATTTAAAATTTAGTTCTTTTGACCGCTCACCAACGATCTTCCTTTTACATACTACACGCGGTCAATTAGAAGAGAAAAAAATATGACTGTTTAAATTGAAAGAATGGGTAATACTATTAATAATTGCTCGTAAAGATGGTTTCTAATTTTCACCAATATAGTACAAGTATATACGTAATTAACAAGTTTTGGATCACTAGGTAATAAGGAGGAAGAAGTGCCTTGTACAAGAGGGTTAGCGTGCTGGAGTCAACTGTGAAATGTATTGTAATTTATGCTTACGTATTATTTGACAAGTGGAATGCGTATTATGTAATTTTTAATGAGTAGTTTAGTTAGTTCAGATCTATTATTCTATTTCTTTTATTAATGGTCTCCCAGTTTATGTTTAGTAAGTGGGCCATGGAACGATAACTTTTTTTATGACCATCTCTGATTATTTAAAGTTATGTGCGGTCTGAATCTGACAGATATTGTTTGATATTTCGAGCTTTTATTAAATAAAAAATATCATTTCAAGCTGAACGCAAATTAATTTTGGAGTACCATTATTGAAAATTTCTAGTATTATTATTATTATTATTATACACATTCGTTTAGAAGAAAATCAACGACTAATAGTTTTTAATTGAAAAAATTATTAAAAACTTCTTACTTAAATTTTTTATTAATTCAAATTTTATTTATTCATAAATATTACAATCTGCAACAACCTTGAGCAATAAATAATAGCGATAAATGATCATATTAATACCATTATTAAAAAAATAAATAAAATCTCCATATGAATTTAAACAAAAAGGTAAATAAAGTGTACATGAAGAAATTAGAATAACATAAAATATATTGCTGAAAAGAAATAAAACTATATCCTTTCATATAATTGCAACTATAATTTATAAAAACATGTTTTTAATGTTTTGAGTCGTTTGTGAATTTTGAAAAATATTATTCGATCTTAAATTAATTTCTTTATTTTCTACTATTTTGGAAACGTATTATTCAGAGAATAATTGCAAAAAATAAAGTTTAAGTTTATCTATATCCTTAACTTAAAGTTATTTCACAGTATTAAAATGATAGTTATTTCAATATAAAAGACCCTAATTTATGGTCTGTGTGAAAAATTGCAAAATGTTTTTTAACTCGTATTATGTATTGTAACAATTTTTGGTTAAAAATATAACTTTATAAAAAAATAGGTAACATTATGGATCACAAGATCAGAAATCCCTGTCTGATTATAGAATTTTTTAATTGAGATGAGATGGGGTCAGGTGAGGTGAGAATATGCTAATACAGAATTCAGCGAATTAGTAGTCTTAAGTGGTTAATAATTAAGCTTTTAGTTTCTCTGTTTGCTATTTTTCATCGGTATTGCTCTCGGATTTATTTATAACAATATCATACTTATAAATTAGTTGCAAACTATGAAAAATGTTGTTTACACAAGGCAGTCAAAGTGAGAAGACGCTCCAAAGTATATATAATACATGAAATGTGTCCATATGTATGAACTACTAATGTTATTATTCTTAATGAAGGGGATGAAAAAAAAAATGAAAAGTGTTAATAAGTGTGGTATGAAGAATTATTTGTATCCACTTATGTTAAATTTCTTTTTATTCACTAGCTACAACTACAAAGTATTATTTGCACAGTTTCATTTGTATTCTATTTTGTTGTAATTTTTTACATAAGTTGAATTAATGAAGTGAGATTTTGTTACTTTTTCTGAGAATTTTCTGTTATTTTTCAGCTGCGACCACTTTTTTTTTGTTAGCTGAAAGACTATTGATATAATTTGACTACCAGAATAGTTATATATTTATTATCCTAGTATTTTATTGACTTTTTTTTGTTTTGTTTTTTTACTGAACATTGTTTATTAATATATTTTATTTAAAAAAAGGAACAACGATATATCAACTAATCCAACGATTAGAAATTAAAACCTGTTATATTGTATTCTTGTATAACCTGACTATGAACTTGGAAAAAAGATTATATATTCCTCGTTATAAAATAAATTCCTCACTTTTTGATGAAAACATTTAAATGTCTACGAGTCATTAAAAAAAAAACACAAATTAAAATACTATTATTTATTATTGTATCTATCACTAGACAGTAATTATTTTTTTCTGCCAACGTCAATATTACTGAGGATTTCATGTTTATATTAATTCATATCAATTGCAATCAAAATTAATAATACTTCTCTCCATTTTTTAAAAATCCTTTTCATCAACTTGTTCCTTTTGAAATTTATAGGCTTGATGTAATTATGTATGTTAGATAGTTTCGTATATTTAATATTATATGTTGTATATATAATAAACCATTAAGAAATCTGTGCGGTGAAAGAAGTTTATTTGTACATTTTAAGTAACTTGTGGTTATTAAGTAAATCAATCAAAGTTTGGTATGTGGGTGTTTTTTAAAAAAGGAGAAAACCGCAATAATGTTTTAAAAATTTATATTTTTTTATAAAAGTATAAAAATTGGTTTCCTATGTACATAATACTATTCAGAAATCAGTAATGGTGGTAACCAGAGGAAGAACTAGCACCTCCTGAGTGTCCGTGTCCGTAGTAAGCTTCAGAGGAGTGTCCGTAATGCTGAGGGTGGACAGCATGTCCTTTCCTCTCTACGACGGCGTTGAAACCGTTCTTCTTGTCAGCGGTGTAGTGGACGATCCTCTCGGTACCATCGGGTTCGTAGAGGGAGTAGTAGCCCTTGACGACGTCTCCTTCCCTAGTCTCTTCCTGCTTTTTTACGTCGTGGGTGTGGGGGTCATGGACGCTGTAGTCGAACTTGTAGTGAGGTGGAGCCTATGCAAGAAATTAATTATTAAAATTTGTTAATAACATATTATTGGTATTTCCCTAGTTATAATGAAATGAGTGAATAAATTTGGGGAATTAGACACATTAAAATACTTACGTAGTAATCGACGTAATGCTCTTCCTCGTGGTGTCCGTACCGGGGGGCTCCAAGGACTGCTCCCACAAAGCAGAAGGCTAGGATTACCTGTGAAGAACATAGAACACAATATTACGAGAATGTAATATAATTTGTACATTGTTTGCATATTATTTTAAGTATGTACTATTCTCTTTATATATTAATTATATTATATTTGTTCTATTATTGTTTGTATTATTTAGTTTTTAATCTACCTTGTACATGTTGTTAGTTGTTGCTGACCGTTTGATCTAACTCAGCCGTTCTCTGAAGCGCTTATATATTGGATCAACCCTCTTACACACCCCACTCTTAAACTCTCATGGCCTTCTATTAACTTATATATGTAATGCATATCTATTATTTTTTAGGAACTATTGTAGCAATATTTAACTGTCCACAAAAGGTGATAAATTCATAGATTCATAGACTTTATAATCAATTTAAAAAAAACTCCAAAATTATCATACTCAATAATAATGGTAATCTTCAAATTAAAGTATTGACTGGAAACCAGGAAGGTCAAAATTGATTTATTCTTATTAATGGATTAAGAATACAAATGTGTGTTCATCTAAGATATTTTGGCACATTCTCACACATTTAAAGAATAAAAATTTTCATTCTGAATTCTTTAATTCCTCACAATTGAAAAATAAAACAATGCTAATCTGGTTCTGGCATTTTTCTTAGAGTTATAATTAAGTGTCACTATTACTACGATAAATTTGTGAATATTTTATTAAAGGAATAACAACCAGTAAAGAAAATAGTAAAGTTGAAAACAAAATTAAAAACTTTTTGCCTTAAATCTTTTTGCACTAGGCAGATGAAGGCGGTTCTGGGCAAAGGATAAGTTTTTTCAATTGTTTTGAATTAATGGTTTACATTATAAATCTTAGAGCCACTGATTTATAAAATTTAAATTTTACTCCAGCAATAACAAATTGACCTGAGTAATCAGAATGGGCGTTTATTAATAAGATACATCAAAAGATTATTTTCTGTTTCACCCTTTGCGTGTGATACCTCGTTAATCGCAAAATCTTTAGTTATTGGGCTTTTGTAAATTAGTAAATTCGATCTAATTGACCCTAAAGGTCATAACATTTTAAAATAAATAAATAACCATCCTTTCATACAATAGATATATTTTTCTAACTTCACAAGGTCTCTAAAATGATTATTTATATTTTTATAAGAAACATCATTTTGAATTTCTATTGTAAAACTTGTTATACCTGCCAGTTCTAATGAGTGACAATAGTAAAATTCTCGTGTTCTTTTGGCAATTTAGTTGTTTAATCTCTATGTTTTATCATTTGTATTTCTATTTTTTAATGCTTATAGAATGTTTTGGGGCACCGACAACAATAGAAATAGGAATTCTGGCATATTTTTAAAATTGATACATACTTATATCTTTATACAGTTATCCCTACTACGGTCCTCTGAATTTTAATAGTCTTTCAAAAACATTTTATTCAAAAACAAAATATTTCACCGTTTGAAAGAAGATAGTAAACCGTTTGAAGTAAATTGTAGGAAGATAGTCCGGGTGGTCAATAAAGGTATCAAAATAGTAAAATAAAACTATTTGTTGTTAATCAACGTTTCGCCCCACTTTGCAGGGGCTGTCGATTGAAACAGAGATGATAACTTGGCAGTCGTCAAAAGCCTCAAACTTTTATTCCTAGAGTTCATCTTCTTGAAATATTGAGGGTATTTAAAGTAATATAGTTTTTTTGTATTAATGACGGTCCCTAAATTAAAAAAAAAAAAACGTTTAGTGAGAATTCAAGGATAAAAATGTAGACTCAAAATAGCTAAGGATGCCAGAGACAACGTATAAATAAATGAAACAAAAAAAAAACTTAAATGTAACTTACAATACGATAATTAAGACGATATGTCTCTATAATAATTCAAAATAATTGAATTTTTGGGGAGAGTTAATTATTACTGAAATATTTTTAGATATACACACATATTATAGACGACCATGGGAGGAAAAGGGTGGGGTGTAAGAGGGTTGATCTAGTATATAAACGCTTCAGAGAATGGCTGAGGCAGATCAAACGGTCCACAACAGCTTACAACATGTACAAGGTAGATTGAAAAACAAACAATACATAACTATAACACACAAAAATTATGATATAAAGAACATTAACAACGATAGAGAAAAAATGTACAAGTTATATTATTCATTTATCATATTGTTTTCTATATACGTCACAGGTAATCTTTGCCCTTTGCTTTTTGGGAGTTGCTCTTGGAGCCCCCCAGTACGGACACCACAAGGAAGAGCATTACGTCGATTACTACGTAAGCAGTTTAATATTTTCAAGTAGCCAATATTATCCACTAATGCCATCAAACCAATGGAAGTGCCGATAATATTTTAATAAATAGAACTATTTTTATTTACTAATTTATTCTATAGGCCCCACCCCACTACAAGTTCGACTACAGCGTCCATGACCCCCACACACACGACGTCAAGAAGCAAGAAGAGACCAGGGAAGGAGACGTCGTCAAGGGCTACTACTCTCTCTACGAACCCGACGGTACCGAGAGGATCGTCCACTACACCGCTGACAAGAAGAACGGTTTCAACGCCGTCGTAGAGAGGAAAGGACACGCTGTCCACCCTCAGCATTACGGACACTCCTCTGAAGCTTATTACGGACATGGACACTCAGGAGGTGCTAGTTCTTCCTCTGGTTACCATCATTACTAATCCTTGAATGCACATAAGAAATATCTTTTTATACTTTTATAAAAAAAAAATATAAATTTTTAAAACACTATTGAAACGTTTAATCTTTGTTGCTACAACCGACACGGACGCTGTGTCATATCTGTGTATACAATATTTTCACTTCACCTGATACTATCATGCCTCATTTTAAAGTTTTTCAAAACTCTTATAAAAATTTAGCAATTAAACAGGGTTTCTGTTGCAAAAAAAAAAAGAATGTAATAATTGCGTTGAAAAAGTTAAAAATATTCACTGGTTTTGGAAATTGTTGATCATTCCATACTACAAAATATATTAAAATAATTCTCAGTGATGTTCTTTGAGTTATCAGTTTTACTAGAAACTAAAAATTGTTTGAAATACTAAAAAGTATAGGTATTTCGGGATCTCTACCGACAGAGAACTGATTTAGCCAAAAAAGTAAAAAACTATAATTATGGACTAATTATTTTCCTTAAAGAAACGATTCAATTAATTTTCTGTTTAGTAGCTGTGATGATGTTAGTGCAATTTATATTTTTATGACAGTGGTTTTATTTGACATTACTTTTCTTCCATAATATATGAGATATTGAGGTAATTTAGTGGAGAGTTATGTTGACTTATTTTAGGCCTGTAGATGAAAGGAGAGTTTTTACGGATATGGTTATTGCGTAAGATTTTGGGATCTGGTTTTTAACATTTCAGTGTCTCGAAAAATATCGAAGGTCATTACCAATAGAGAATGGGAGTCATTAATACAGTAGGTGCTTAATTGAAAGATTTGTAAGCATTACGTTCATACAAACATTCATAAAGATAATTTTTATATCGTTGGGCAAACATTTATTTATTATTAAAATAACTGAAATTTACAGCTATGAATTAATTAAAATAAATAAAAAAAAACATAATGATAAAATTTAAGAAATGTTGGAAATTATTATACCATAGTTTAATCGGCTGTTTATTATTTGGTTGAAAGTTTATTTTTATTTCGAGTAAAATAATAAATTCTCTTTTAGTTAATCTAGAAAGATTTTCACGGCGTAACTGCCCACTATTGCTTTTTCTCTATGAAATGAGGTATTTCTTAAGAAATTATCATGATAGGATGAAGTAAAAAAATAATGCATAAAAAACAATTTCCATTCGTTTAAATGAATTATACATTACATATTTAAATACAAAATAATAGTATTTGGTATTTAAATATAAGTAAAATACAAAAAGTAATATACAATTATAAAAGTGTTATAACTAGCCAAAAATAAAAATAAAATCATAGTCCTACTTTGAACAACTAACAACCAAAATATTATTCGGAATCATTTATCATGATGATTTTTTATGGTTTAAGTACTAAATCTTAAACCTAATTGGCCTCCGTAGTCTCAGACGAAGGACGCCTGACGGATGTATTTTTTTAGAATTCAGGCTTCTCAATACGAGTTTTGAGGGTGTTAAAATTTAAATCTTGGTCGATTATTATCATTATAGGGATATGAAGGCCGATCAGATTCGGTCTTAGATCCCAGAGCGCTCGGTTCGAAACTTTGTGGATTCGATTTCCACCCGGGACAGTTAATATTCATTTTTCGGTTGTTAGTGCGCGGCGACAACTCTAGTAGAATCCAGGGGTTGGTAAAAAGGACCATGAGACCTACTTGCCGGACTATTGTACCCCACCTAATATCAATACCAATGGTTCATTATTAAAAAAAAAAACTAACCAAAAAACTTTAGAAGAAGAAATATAATGATTTTTCGAGACTCCAGCCCTCTTTCAAAGCATATACTCTAGACAAATAATTATAATAGCTAATTATTTTTTATATGTTTATGCTTCTCTATAGCTTATAAATAGTATAACAGTAAGAAGTAGAAGAATTTTTTGTATTTGTTTCATTTAATTTATGATTTTGCAGCCTGGGAAATTTTTATAGCGAATTTTGAAATTATATAAACGTTAAATATTTCTCTTAGCAGTGAAATTATTCTTTTTCCATAATAAAAAAAAGAAATAAAAAAGTTAAATATGTTTGTGTTCGGCCTATTCCAGGCAAAATATTTGGAACTAAAATATTTCGTAGTTCTTTGCTGTGAAAAAATTATGAAACCTATTTCTCCTACAGATCAGAGTACTTCTGTAATAAAAAATGATGATCCTCACTTTTAGATCGATGGTAGGATATGTTGTTCTGACGAAAATAAACTTTATAAATGATTTAGAAAAAAAACATTAGTTGGTCGTTCAAACACAGGTTTTTTCGGTTACGGTGTCAATTAGATGCTATATAGATTGCAATCTATTTAAAATTTAATACCTTCGAGAATGCTAATGGTCAAAAAAAGAGGCAGTTAAAATTGTAATTACCTGGAAATATTATTTATACATTAAATTAAAGTTAATAGTTAGTTCTACCTAATAGTTCAAAATTAGCCAGAAAAATATTAATTTAGAGTCCTTTAAAGGTGAAATGGAAAAGAATCTGATTTCTGAAAACATTTCCATGTTCTATGAATAATAAATATAGAATATATTTAGCCAGTGTGAATATTCACATAGTTTTTTTAAATATTGCTTTTTCTTTTCGAAAGGCCATCAATTATAAAAATGGTAAATCATACTTCTTCATAACCCATAGTTTTTTTTAATTTTTCGTCAGATTTAGAAAATATGAACGTTTGCCTATGTTAGGAGTATGATAGAAACAAGAAACGTAGCAATAGTTTTTTAAAAATGTATATATTTTTTGTATAAAAGTATAAAAAGATATTTCTTATGTGCATTCAAGGGTTAGTAATGATGGTAACCAGAGGAAGAACTGGCACCTCCTGAGTGTCCATGTCCGTAATAAGCTTCAGAGGAGTGTCCGTAATGCTGAGGGTGGACAGCGTGTCCTTTCCTCTCTACGACGGCGTTGAATCCGTTCTTCTTGTCAGCGGTGTAGTGGACGATCCTCTCGGTACCATCGGGTTCGTAGAGGGAGTAGTAGCCCTTGACGACGTCTCCTTCCCTGGTCTCTTCTTGCTTCTTGACGTCGTGGGTGTGGGGGTCATGGACGCTGTAATCGAACTTGTAGTGGGGTGGGGCCTATAAAATACATTAGTAAATAGAATTATTTATTGAAATATTATTGGTGTTTTGATAGTTATAACGACATTAGTAAATAAAATTTGTTATTCAAATATCACCAACTTTTCCGAAGTTATAATAGAATAAGTGGATAATTTTTGCAACATGGAAATATTAAAATCCTTACGTAGTAATCCACATAATGTTCTTCCTCATGGTGTCCATACTGGGGTGCTGCAAGAGCGGCTCCAACAAAGCAAAGGGCTAAGATTACCTATGAAGAACATATAAAAAAATGTTATGAATAAATAATGTAACCTGTACATTGTTTATATCTCTATATTAATGTTCTTTATATCATTATTCGTGAATAATATAGTTAAGTATTGTTTATTTTCCAATCTACCTTGTACATGTTGTAAGCTGTTGTGGACCGTTTGATCTGCCTCAGCCATTCTCTGAAGCGTTTATATACTAGATCAACCCTCTAACACCCCACCCTTCTACTCCCATGGCCATCTATAAACTGTATACATAACATCTATATCAACAATTTTTCAGAATTATAATAGCAAGAAACTGCTTTTTGGGAATAATAGTAATCGTATCCACATAATTTTTTTTAAATATGTGTTTTAAAAATCTGCCACTTATGGGTTTTCTTTTTTCTTTTTCTTTTTTAAATTTTGTATTTAGGGTATAATGTCATTATTTTTTGTCATCCGTATAGCCCAAAGATGATTCTTTTTATTGGTTATGTTACAAATTTGCAGATGATTTCGTACATGAAATAATTATTTGTTATTTAAAACACTTCGATACTTGTCACTAATATCACAAAATTACATGGGTACTATTTGAATATAAATAATGGTATGTCTGTACCTAATAAGAATATGCCTGTACCTACCTAACTTCAACTTGATAAGTGATTAAGATTAAGTCGCTTAGCTATTTCTTTTTCAGATAAGCACAGTAAACTCAGGCATGGCTTTTGTTTTCATGCTCTCCAAAATTTCGATATCAACATTGTTAACTTTTATAATAAAAATAACTTATTTTAATAAAGATTTAGTTTGCATTGTAGATAATATGGTTTTGTTATATGTAATTTAATACTTTATTCATCGAAATTTCAATAAAATGTATTTAATTACTATAATATAATTATAAAATTTCATTTGATAAAATCCTTTTTGTCATATTAATTTATGTTAACTATCTGTATCAATTCATAAACATTATACATGAGAAAAAGCCGTTATGATTTAACGATGTTCCTATTTAAATTTAAAACAATTTAATTTAAAATCAGATCATTTTAGACATTTAATTAAAAATATGTTTAGAATTTCTTTACTAATATTAGTTTTGCGTGTCTGTTCAGGTCTGAATGAATAAAATAATTGTATTTTAGTTTATTTGTGGAATGCTTATAAAATATTTCTTAGTATATACTCTTGGAATATGATTTCTTTTTATATTTTTATGATACTTAAATCATTTTACAGTTATCCCAAATATTCAGCTCTAAATTTCTTCAAACAAATACATCTAACAAGGGATGACTACTCACGGGGAATCTTCATACCTAAAAATGTTTGGTTTGGAAAAATCAAATTTCATATTCATAAATTACAAATTTTTAAACTTAAGTTTTTATAGGATATTTTTTTTCTGCCAATATACATTGAATAAATAAATTCATCATGTTAATCAAATCTAACGTAACTATAACTTTGGAAAAGGTGAATTTCCGGTCTTTCAACTCACTTGAATCCATCTTTTGGATTTTATGCCTTTTTATGGAAGAAAAAAGCAGTTTAACATGTCGAAAATTTTCTTAAACTTTTTTTTTTTATTTCTCTAGTTTTAATTTGTATACGATAGTAAAGTTGTGCCATCTGCGAAAACAAAGAATATTTAACGTTGCTCATTTTGGTTGGTCAGACGCTGTATTGTTTCGACAGTGTACCCGTGTCACAGGTATCCACCAAATTTTTTTTGTTGTGAAAATTCGTATTTAAGTGTTTCGTATCTTGGCTCCTGTGGCGCAAGAACCCACAGACATGTCTAATATTTTTCAACCTAGTCTCACCAAAAATAGTTTCAATGAAATCGTTGGTCCCAAGTCCTTACATCCCTTTGCAAGTAAAAATAACGAGTGTGGTTCGACACTCTTTAAACCGGGACTGGGCTCGTGTGATGAGTTGTATAATTTTGTCAACCTTAGTATTTCAACAAACAATCATTGATAATTTCTTGAATTATAAGGAAAAAAATATTGAATTAGTCCCTCACTTACCCTTGAAAGACTGCTACTTGTTACAGAACTAACGAGTCCAGAGAAATTTATCGCGCTCCTATCTTTCACGGTTATCCAACTCCAACGTCTACGTTGTCAGTAATGTTAATAAATTAGTAGAGGGAATATGGGGGAGCTGGGGCGTCGATTTGAGGAGCCAATCAGAAGCCAGCATTTTGATGACGTCACACATGGCGGGAGATTTGAATTCAAATATTCGGCTCGACTCACCCTTAACCACCCACGTGGTCTGTCACGTG
>NW_027113640.1:746426-747337 GCF_000696795.3 Halyomorpha halys | reverse complement strand
ATAGCCAATATTTTATTATGAGGGTCTCGTGACCTTTTTCTTTTCGTTCACCGCCATATTGGCAGCGGGTGAGTCAACCCGGCCGCCATTTTGTTTTTGATTGCTGCCATTGCATATGCGGGTCTCGCGACCTCTTTCTTTTCGTTCACCGCCATATTGGTAAGGCCTGAGTCTACCCGGGCGCCATTTTGTTTTTTGATTGCTGCCATTGCATAAGAGGGTCTCGCGATCTTTTTCTTTTCGTTCACCGCCATATTGGCATGGGCTGAGTCTACCCGGACTCCATTTTATTATGTGGATCTCGCTACCTGTTTCTTTTCGTTCAGCGCCATATTGTGAGGCTGAGTCTACCCAGACGCCATTTTGTTTTATGTCGTTACCATTCCGGACGCCATTTTGTTTTATATTGTTGCTATTTTTATTATGAGGGTCTCGTGACCTTTTTCTTTTCGTTCAGCGCTTTATTGTGAGGCTGAGTCTACTCAGCCGCCATTTTCTTTTTTGATCACCGCCATTGCTTTATGAGGGTCTCGCGTTACCCCCACCACCTATTGATGGATTAGTTACCCTCTTTTATACTACAATCAGTGGCTGAGTGTGCCCGACCACCATTTTTGTTTTTTATGACGTTTGGGAGGCTTAAGGGTTTGGCAGAGGCTGAGTGTACCCGGGCGCCATTTTCTGTCTTGATCGCCATCATTTTATTATGTGGGTCTCGAGACCTGTTTCTTTTCGTTCAGCGCCATATTGATCACGTGGCTTATGGAATTGGCAGAGGATGATTTTACCCGACCGCCATTTTCTTTTTTGATCGCCATCCTTTTATTATGAGGGTCTCGTGGCCTTTTTCTTTTCGTCTCCGCCATATTGATCACGTGACTTGTGGAATTGGCAGAGGCTGAGTGTACCCG
>NW_027113640.1:699044-744488 GCF_000696795.3 Halyomorpha halys | reverse complement strand
ACTAATTTGAATTTTATTAATACACTTGTAAAATTTGAATTTCAATCTCCCGCCATGGGATCACGTGACCAAATACTAGCCTCCCATTGGCTGTCTAATGATGAGGTGACCGACCACGTGAGTGGTGAAGGGTATGTCGAAGTAAAAATTTTAATTCAACCCCCCCCCCCCGTAGATCACGTGACCAGTAGTAGGGTCAAGGCTAGGGTCCAAAGTTCAAGGACACGTGAGTGGTTAAGGCTGGTTCGAGG
Source organism: Halyomorpha halys (assembly GCF_000696795.3). Classification (NCBI taxonomy): domain Eukaryota; kingdom Metazoa; phylum Arthropoda; class Insecta; order Hemiptera; family Pentatomidae; genus Halyomorpha; species Halyomorpha halys. The sequence goes on along the minus strand of NW_027113640.1, from coordinate 744,237 downwards.
CTAGATTCCAAGGACAAGTGGTTAAGGCTGGTTCGAGGCTAGGGTCCAAAGTCCAAAAAGCCTCATTTACTGCGCCAGAACCGGCCTTTTACCCCTACTTAAATTAATTCATATCTGTAAACATTTTTATAATTATTTATGTTTTATGAATCAGAATTTTCACTTCTAAAGTTTTGATTTATCATCTAATGATTTGTCATGTCAGAACGAATCAGGCTTAAAAATATAGGAAAAGTATGGGCTTTTATGCTCATTGTCGGAAAGCATAATAGGTCGATTCCTGTGGATCCTAGGAAAAATGTAATTTTTTATTATTAGTTCTCACTTTTAATAATACAATTGAAGGGTTTAGGGCAATAATATAATTAGTCATATGTTGTAAAATTGTTTTGTTCAGCAGTTAAAAAAAATAATCTACAATTCTTATTTAATATTTATATAGTTCATATTTTATATAAATATGTTGGAATTATTTGTATTAGCAACCTGATTTAATATATTTATTTATAAAGAAAAGTATAACAAATTTGATCTGAACAAATGGAAACATATATCGGTCGGTGCTAAAATAACGTACAAAAATAATAAACATAAATTGTCATATTTCTTTGTAACACTTTTAATTATTGAGACGTTGTGAAGAATGCAAAGCTTCTTATAATATTATAAGCTAAACTGTGTAATTTTAAAATTATGGGTAGATATAAAACTATTGATCAAATTTATAAAATACATTTTAAATAAAAATGCTACTTAAATAAAAAAACAAAAAGTGAAATATAGTTTAAATGAAAAAGGGAACTGATAATAGAATAACAATATTCTCAAAATAAAGCATATAGTGATAAGAGACAGAGTACAATAATACAATATACAAAACATTCAGCAGATGTTTATGAATAGCATTAAATAGCTTCAAAGAGAACAAAGGATCATTTTACACAAAATTCTAATTATTTTAAAAATGTGGCTTGTCATTTCTTGTAATTTCTTACCCCAAGCCATTCAATTATGGAATTTATTAAAAATGTTTATATTAATTAAGGATTTAGGAATGTTTATATTTAATTAAGGATACGTCTATAATCAGGTAATCTGGTAAGGCAACATAAATAGTCTATCTTACATTCATCAATCAATTTTCTCTTTTGTGTACCATCCGTATTTCTACGTCCGATTTTTTTAGGCATTGTTGGAAATTCCTAATTTTTTCAACTGTATTAACTATAAAAATATATCGTATCCGAGTTCGTGAGCTTTAATGTTAAATGTTTTAGTAACTCTTTTCTTTTTGAACTTCTTGATCTACAAAGTTTCTCTGTAATTTATATAATCCATGTTTTATTGGCTAGAACAATAAATATTGTTCATAAGCCCCAGCTACACCGTCGCAAGGTTACAGCTGCCAAAAAGTTTAAAGTATAATTAATATTATGGAAATGTGTTTTGTTTGACATTAATATTTTTAATAAAACGAAAAAGCAAACAACTTCCTAATTTTTATTTTCTGTTTCTATATATTTCTATATATGCTATATACTGGAAATGCATGGATAGATTTCTCTCTTGTCTCACACCTGCAGGTGACAGGAGAACTCTGGTGGCTAAGGTTATTGTGTAAGATTTTGGTGACTGGTTTTAAATATTTCAGTGTCTCCAAAAATATCGAAGGTCACGGCCGGTAGAGAACGGGAATTATTAGTACAGTAGTTGATTGGAAGATTTGTTGACATTAGAAATTTCACTATACAATCCTGCACAATTATACAATTATACCGCTGTGTTACAGAATCATATAATTATACAAGTAATCCTAGCCCTAGATAGATATGGGGCTGAATACATCAACTGAATACTGAAGAAAGGGATTGAATCTTACGAAAAAGAGTACTGAATATCAATTACAAAACAGAGGGCTTAAGCACCTCTTCAGATGATATAGAAATAGATAAGGGCATAAAGCAGTGGAGAAATTCAATTATATGGGGTCAATTTTCCGTTGTTTGTTATCTTATGTTTTACGATGACATATGGTTTTACTTTATTTGTTCTGTTCTTATTTTGTATATTCTGTTAATTATAGTTGTTCATTTTTATCTTTTTAAATTCATTATTTTATTATATTTTATAACGTTTTGTTAATTTCATTTTTATTTTGTATTTTACTCTAAGGCTCTAAAGCCTAACTTTGAGGCCTGTATATTATTCTAAAGAGATCAATCCCAGAATAAATAAAGAATATTATTATTATTATTATTATTATTATTATTATTATTAATGGAAGAACCACCACCAGCCATATTGAACAGAGAATAGGATAAGAAATAAATGTCATTGCAATGTTAAATTCTGTCCACTGAAACGTATGTATACAGCCCATTACCAAGGGGTAAATATAAAATTTTGTATTATAGTCAATAACACTGTTAGATACGGAAAGGGATTTTTGGAGAAGAGTGGCAAGGAAATTTAGACGTGAAAGAATATGAAAAGCAGTAGAGGTGAAAAAGAACATATTTTCAATCTTTGAAGAGAAAAGATTATGTTGGTTTAAAGAGGTTCTGCCAAAAGCTTGATAACTTTGGAATAGGAAGTAGAGATAAGAAGGAAAAAAGGAAGAACTTGAGTAAAATAGAAAGATTAGATAGAAGAAAGTTTGCAGGACAAAGAAAAAGCAAGCCTTGGACAGCGAAGGATGGAATACAATTTAAAAGAAATTTAGGTCTAGAAAGTCACTTTCGTGAGGAATTTCTTTTTGAAATTCGTGCAACATTAACTAATTTTATTATCGTTAGAGTATCATACCTTTATTATTACTGGTATTAAAATTAATGGTTATGAATTTATTGAAATTAATAAATGCCAAAAAAAGAAAATTATGTTTATTGTATTAAAAATCTAATGAAAACTATTACAAAATTATTAGGTTTAATATTTAGTTGAAAATATTATTTTTCGCCAATTTAGTGCTTTTAAGATGCTTAAAACTAGGTATAGTGATTTCCACCCTAACTCCTTATAGCTTAATTTGTTAAACTAAGGGAGGGTGTAAGACAAGACTTCATGAACTAGTGGCAGGCCGCATGTACTTGAACCTCTGGTAAAACTTAGATGACAAGAGAATTTCGCTTTAAATTTCTTTCCCTTTTTTTAATGCATAATTATATTATAAATTACCGTTTTCAATCAGTCAACTAGTTTTTGGACCTAGTTACACGAATGTTGATGCATTTATTTTTACTTATACTTTCGACAATAACATTTCTGATATTTAAATTCAATTTTTTTCTGTCCAGAAAAGTCAATTCACTTTTAATAACTCCAGTGTTCCATACAATACTACTCTAAAAAGATTAGATAACAAATAATAAAGTGTTTCAGAAACATTGTGTCAATCCTTAAAAGAAATGTGGATGATCGTCCCACTTTGGTCTTAACTTGAAAAAATCGACATGATTGTCTCGGAATAAAGTCAGGGAGAGCAGACTGAAGACTTTTTTTTTAATTCCATGTATTTTTATACGCAAAATCTACAATTATGAGGGGACTGTCTAAACAGACTCAATGTCATCAAGAAAGATACGTTGTTGAAATTCTAAAGTATAATGAATTATTATTTTGATGAAGACATAAAAACAGTTGTTATAATTTTAATATGATAATGATAATTTATTACTGATCATTATAAAGTGTGAGAATGATTTTTCGCGATTTAAGTCCTCTTTCAATGCATAAACTTCTGAAAAATAACTGCACCGGCTAATTTTTTGTCAGAACTATGCATTTTCACATTTAAATATCTGTGATATATTAGAGAAAAAAATCCTTTAGCCTAACAAGAGATTTATTTACCACTCTTTTTAATCATTTTTTTTCGAATCATGTAATTATAAAAAATGATAATCCACACTTCTTAACAAATTATAACTGTTTTCTTCAGCTTTAGAACTCCATATTTTAGGGGTAACAAAGAGAAAATCCAGCAATAGAGTTTTAAAAATTTATATATATTTTTTTTATAAAAGTAAAAAAGAGATTTATTCTTTATTTATATTCGATAATTTGTAATGATGATAACCAGAGGAAGAACTAGCACCTCCTGAGTGTCCGTGTCCGTAGTAAGCTTCAGAAGAGTGTCCGTAATGCTGAGGGTGGACAGCGTGTCCTTTCCTCTCTACGACGGCGTTGAAACCGTTCTTCTTGTCAGCGGTGTAGTGGACGATCCTCTCGGTACCATCGGGTTCGTAGAGGGAATAGTAGCCCTTGACGACGTCTCCTTCCCTGGTCTCTTCTTGCTTCTTGACGTCGTGGGTGTGGGGGTCATGGACGCTGTAATCGAACTTGTAGTGGGGTGGAGCCTATTAAAAAAATTAATAGTAATATTAAATATTAGTTAATTTAAATACAATTAGCACCGGCTTGTTAAAATAAAATCATCGGCTTCTTGAAAATATTAAAATACTTACGTAGTAATCGACGTAATGCTCTTCCTCATGGTGTCCGTACTGGGGGGCTCCAAGAGCGGCTCCCACCAAGCAAAGGGCTAAGATTACCTGCCACGAAGATGGAGAAAAAATTATAAATAAATAAAATTTGTACATTTTGTTTATGTCTTAATAAGTGGTGTATTATGCTCTTTATATCATAAATTTATGAATTCAAGTATATGGTAATTACTTTATAGTTCTTTATTTACCTTGTACATGTTGTTAGCTGTTGTGGACCGTTTGATCTGCCTCAGCCATTCTCTGAAGTGCTTATATAGTGGAACAAACCTTTTACACCCCACTCCCCATCTGCCTTCCATTTATTAGCTGTATATGCAATATATATCTACATATTTTACAGATAAAATTTAGTTTATTTTTAGCAATAAACTGCTTAGAGAAAATAATAATATTTCCTATAATAAAGAATTTCTTGAATAAATTTATTTTTTTACATTTATGCAACTTCCATTTTTCATATAATAATTTTGTATATTTACTGGTGATTTTCATATCAAAACACATTTCATTTTTGAGGAGATATCTTAAAGATTTAATGTTTTTTGTTTGTTTTTTTAATATGAAATTAATGTTTATTGTTGACAGAAATTAAATATTTGTCAATGGTATCGTAAATTATGCCATCTATATATAAAATATGACATGTAGTGGGGCTTAAGAGAAATCCCCGTTGATATATACCTAAATAAAAAAACAATATATTTTTAATTTTTCTAATAAAATTAGGTATTGTTCTTAGTACGTTTGAGAAAAATATATATAATTCTTTGGTTTTGGCTTTTATCTAATTGCTAAAATAGATTGTTATCTCTCTATCTTTTTGTTTTTTATATTCATAAACTTCGTTTACAATATATACTTTTAAAATAGAAATTCTTTGAATATTTTCTTCGGTAGTTAAATACCAATACCCTTATACAGTTATCTCAACTCCTCGCTCTTAATTCAATAGCATTTTAAACAAGTACGTCTTTATGTTAGTTAAAACCAAGTAACGTGTTACGTATACGTAACCATCTTATAGTGAACGCTAAATTGTGTAAAAGCAATTTTAAAAATAACAAATTTATCCCCCTTTTGCATATGTACATCTCTAATCTTCTTAATACAATTTATCAGCATTAAATATAAACTTAACATTTAATACGAGAAGATTTTAATGTTAAAATGATAAATTGTATATCCGAATTAAGAAAACTACAGTGAGGTATAATGAACGATGTTAACAAAAATAAATCTGTCATTTCATTATTTTGTTAAGCTCTCCTCGAAACATTCTCTCACATGGCATCTTAACATATTATGTTGGGTTTTCAGATCATTCCACCGAATGATTCCTGCTTAAAAAAAAGTTGAAAAATTTGAAGCCATTATTGTTTGCGGTAATATTTCAGATTTATATATAATAATTTAATGTATATAACATTTATTTTTTTGTTGTATTAGAAATTTGCCTAAAAACGTTCTCAACTATATAAGAATAAATATAAATCAATAATCATACGTTAGAATTCACGCAAATATTGTCTTACAAGGTATTTAATGAACACAGAAACTTCCAAGTAATCACATGAATGTCATATTTGCAATTGTTTGTTTTTTTCATGATTCACTTAAAATTATTTTTTCCAGTTGAGGTGTCTAGTAAGTTTGAGACAAAAATAATCAACGGATTCATAGTAAGGTACTGATGATTTTAATGGAGGAATGATTGTTATTTTAAATTTTATCTCGAGAACAGCATACGTTTAATTTGAGGCAATATAAAAGTAATGATATGACTTTCAACTGATAAAATAAAATTAGTGAATAGTAGTACTCTGTGCTGCATCCGTATTTTATATTCGTTCGAAGATTTTCTATTTTTTTTTTTATAGATATGATACTGAGATTAAAAACCATCATAGCTTTATAAATACTCGATGAAAGATTCTGTTTTTTTTTGGTCAATATATTGAACATATTAACGATAAATTTGTTCAAAAAATGTAGAAAAGTAACAGTGTTTTTCTTCAAAAGTTTTCGGAAATTACATTCTAGAATATATTTTTATAATTTTCAGCACTAAAATGTTTAAGTTGAAAAAATGGTGTTTAACTTTGCTATTTCCTTGAGAAGAAACTGGTTGTACGCACTATAAGTTATTTATTGAAGAAATATTTTTACATAATGAATAAACTTTGTCTGAAATATCTTTCTCGAGCGTAACATTTGACAAAATATTGGGGAGGTCGAAGAGACTGTAGCGAGCAGACAATTGAAGAAGATTCTTCATAAAGGGTAAATCAAACTACACGTACTCTGGGTTTCTTTATTAGCTTAGGAAAACTGTAATTACTGGTTCAAATTTTAAATATTTTTATTCAATTTGTCGAACGTAACAAACATTGTTAAATTAATAAAAAAAAAAATGGGGATTTGGAATTAAGCAGCATTCGGGGTCACGGTACCGCTATAAATACATTTAGAATTAACAAATTAATACTATTTTATCATTACAAGTATTTGTTATATATATATATTTTGAGAGTTTCTTGTTTTTATTTTTGTATTTAATATTTTGTTATATATTTTACTATTTATATTTTAATAATAACAACCAAATAATAATATATTTATAATATAACAACCAAAAAACAATGAATCTCTCCCTCTTTTTGACGTTCTTTCCTGATATATATTAGAAATAATATATACGATGGATTTCTGGAATGTGAAATATGCGACTGAAAAATTGAAGCCTTTCGATAAGGCACTGAAATTAATCATGAGTTAGGAATGGGTTTTAATTATCTAGATCAGCGGTTGAAATATTTCAATAAAACAAACATTTTGGGCGGAATGGTCATTATGATATTAAAACGTTACCAGAAACAATGTAATTAATTAAATATGGGATGATCACTAATTAGATGTAACAAACTTTCGGTGATAAATTGTGTGGTATTTAATTAAAATATATTTTTATATCGAATATGTAATTTAATTCTAATTTGGGAAATAGTTGTGATATTATTTCATTTCGAAAATACAAGAAAGGTAGATTATAAATAATGGATAATGATTATGGCATTTTTAAAAAATCATAAAAAAAAACAAAATAAATAAAATGTCAACTTCGTAAAATATATCTATGTGCATTTCTAAGTACTTTTTACAAAACGTTTGTTAACTATTTGGCTAAGTTCTCTATTAAATACAAAATTTTTAGTGGTCAGCCTGTAATCTTCAATTTTATATACACGGTGGAAATTTATTTTTACAAATTGAAGTACAAATTTAAATGCTGGGATGAACTAAATTTCTTTTTTCCTGGTTGAAAAAAATAATACAATCTGAAATACAGAATGTATGTAAATTGCAGTTATAAAATTTGACCAATGTATAGTTAAATTAAATAAATAGTTGTATAATTGGTGTTGTATAATGGAGGTTGATCCATTGTTGGGTGGGCAGGGTGAAACTCCATTTTCCAATAATTTTGTTTTCGGTCCACAAAAAATAGTTCTAATTTATTCAGAAAGTATCCATAATCTGATATTTTTTTATTCCTGATGAATCAGTTAAGATTGGTTATGATTTGTTGAAATAAGCTTAAAATATGCAACGACTTTAGTTATAACTAACTGGTGATTCGTCTGATTCAGTTGTATGCTCTACAAGTCACAATTTATTTAAGATTGAATGCCTCAAAGAATGCTATTTGTGATGATGAAAGAGACGTGTAGGAATGTAATTCCTCTGAACCTTGAAATGTAGGTTATTCTCAGCATTACATTAATGCCAATAGTTACAATGTTATCAAATAGATTATAATTAAAAAATGTTAAACTAGTCCTAGCAATAATGTAATAATTAATCGTTTTTAATAAAATTAACAAATTACTCCTGACTCCCGAACCTCGTCTAGCTATTACATATAAACAGAGTTCATATATAACAAATACAAATTTTAATGTATCTAAATTATCAACTATATTTCCTCATAGAATTTCTTTTTTTTTTTCGAAATGAGTCCAACTATAAAAATGAGCATAACCGCACAAAATGTACCTCATTATCATAAACACACGGTGACAGAATCTCTTTCGTCCCATGTGGTATTATGTCGAACGCGTGTGTCGTAATCGAAATCAACCACGCCAAAAAGAAATAATAATCTGTGGTGTTGACATATGTTTGTTTTTTCAGAAACTATAGTTTTTAGAATGGCGTGGTTCAAAACTAAATGTATATCTTCCCATGATTAAAAAAAAAGTCTTTATGAAAAATTGAGAGGGTTCCTTCAATGTATCGTTAAGCGACTTAAGTGGTAACATGAAGTTTAAATATTTATGAAATTAAAAACATTTTTTTTAATACTATTCTAATTCGATTTGGAACACAACACATATAATCTTGATTTTTTTACTTGTTCAATGATTGTTTGTTGATGATCAATGATCAATAACTATTGATTTGTTTTCGTTGATATCTTTATGTGTTGATTTACCCAAGCCAAACAATAAGTATATAATCTCAAAAAATTTGCAATTACCATATCTTCCGATTGACATTCAACTACCATAAATGTGAAACTCAAAGCTTCTACCTCGCACAAACTACAGTGGTCTGCGCTGGGTAATTCTGGCTGCAAAGTGAAATTTACGTACACATAATTTTTATAAATATATATATATATATAATTTCCACATGTCAGTTCATGATCTCTTAGGAAGAGCACTGGTCTTCCCTAGCACTGCCTCAGCATACCCCAAATGAAAATTAATTCCTTGGAAATTTTCGGTACATTTTATTGAAAACAATGTAGGGCAGACACGGAGTACATAATTAACAGTATTATTTCAATTTGTCTACGAAATATATACTGCTTTATTCAATTTCCTATAAGTATTCAAATGGAAACTTTAATATATTATTCCGAAGGCTTGGGTGATTTTTTTTTCTTTAAAAATTCATCATTCGATAATTATTTCAATCTGCCACAAGCTTAGACAATAAACGATAAATGATCAGATTCTTACCAACAATAAAAAAAAAAATAAAAGTAATAAAATCTTTATATATATATTTAAACAGAATAATGAATAAAATAAGCATTAAACTATGTTCATTACTAAATAAGGAAAAAATTAGATATGTAAAAGTTTGAACTAATATCATTTACCCTACTATGTAACATAACGCATGAGGGGTAGAAGAGGGCTCTTTAAGATCCCAGTGAAGATCTTTCACCACCACACACGTATAAAGCCTGTGGAGAATGAGTAAGTGCGTCAATTGCCAATAAACCAATTGTCGAGTTTATTTTACAATAGGTCTCTTGGACACTGCCGTTTCCACCTTCAAGGTGGATTATAGAGATGGATGGAACTGGGTAAGGATTGAACCAAAAGATTAGGATGGTTAGAAAGGTTTATATGAAATTGGATAAAATAGAAGATAATATATAACTAGGGTGTGCGAAAGAAGAAGTTTTAGTCCGAAAATGGCCATATAAGCTAATGGTTTACTAGCTGTAGAACATTTTTAAATTTACATGCATCATCTACCAAAATATGTGTTGTTGTTTTTAGAGTAGATTACAGAAGTTAGTACATATATACATTTCCTGAAAGACACATTCATGATTGCAGTGCAATATGGCTTTGTTAGTATATTACTTTTCTGAGGCTGGAAAAAAAAATTCTTTTTCCAAAAATCCAAGATCAAATTCCTAGCAAATACTAATTTTAAAGCTATAGAGTCAATAGTTTTTCACCGAGGTTTGTTATAGACATATTTTTTTAAATATCTTTTCTGACTCCCAACTTTACTAAATCAGAACGGAAGATTTAGTAATATCAAAAATATTTCTTTCGACATCACTTTTTGTTATTTCACTTGTGATTAGGGAATACAATAGCATGGACGTGGTGGGAGGAGGTGGGGGTGAAACCAGTGTCGTAGTATATAAGAGTTACAATGGAATGATCTATATCGAGTCGTACAATCCCCTAGGTCCAGCAACATGTGCAAGGTTAGGAGACCGATTTACGAATATCTATCAATCGATCATCAATATATTATTTTATCGAATAATTATATATAAATTGTTTATTGTAGATAATCGTAGCTCTTTGCTTGGTTGGTGCCGCTATGGCCCAGTATGGAGGTCATCACGAAGAACACTACGTGGATTACTACGTAAGAACATTATTATTTTAAAAATAAATTATTTATTTATTTCCTGAATCTCTGATTAGTGCAGAATTTCGTAAGAGCTAAAGTTGATTGAAAATCTATTAAATCCTGATTGCTTACCAGAAGAAATTAATTAAATTCAGAACATTAATCTCGATGAAAGTTAGGTAAATAATGTAATAATTGAAGTTGTTAACTTTTTTTAATTGACTCTTCTATTTAAATTCACTGCTGTAATTCAAATCCGCAGCGATCTCAGGATTTCCGAACTGTAATGCGGGTTCATGTGATACCTTGAATATTCTGGATCCTTGTTCACCCTAAGCATTTTACTGTGCCTGGTTGTCTCGTCTTTTTTTTTGTTTTTCATTATGTGGATGTACGAAATTATTTTAAAACTTTCTAAAGAACTTCTAGTTAGTAGCTGATTGTGCCATCACAAGTAGAATGTAAGGAAAAATCAGGAACAGCTTTTCTTTAGAAATATAATAGGGTTGGTTATGAACTTCTAAAATTCGTATTTTAATTATACTACTCGTATCCAACAATTTATTGAAAACATTCAAAAGCACCTTCCAACCAAACGTTTCTTACTTTTAAAAAATTAAAAAAAACTCCTTATTTTCATTTCTAATATCATGGATACCATAGCAAAGCTCAAGGGGCAGTAGTTAATAAGTTTTGCGTCGAACATTTTATTTTTTTATGATCAGAATTACAAGATTTAGAACTCGAGAAACAGGGGTTGGATTAATTTAACTTAGGAATACAATTATTTCCAGTACAATTACTTGTCGTGTTAACTAGTACCGTTATTTATCAATAAACCTCCATTATAGTAGTTTACTTAATCAGCTTTATTTGAAAACAATGGACGTATTCTTTTCTCCTTCTGCAAAGGAGATTTTTTCGCTTCAGGATCATTTTTGCATTAACCATTTCAGGCTTCACCTCACTACAAGTTCGACTACAGCGTCCATGATCCCCACACCCACGACGTCAAGAAGCAAGAAGAGACCAGAGAAGGAGACGTCGTCAAGGGATATTACTCCCTCCACGAACCCGACGGTACCGAGAGGATCGTCCACTACACCGCCGACAAGAAGAACGGTTTCAACGCCGTCGTAGAGAAGAAAGGACACGCTGTCCACCCTCAGCATTACGGACACTCCTCTGAAGCTTACTACGGACACGGACATTCTGGAGGTGCTAGTTCTTCCTCTGGTTACCATCACTACTAATTTTCAAACAGTATAGTGTACATAGAAAACAACTTTTTATACTTTTATATAAAAATATAAATTTTTAAAACATTACTGATATGTTTCCTCCTTTTTTCAATTACGCCCATATACCAAACGTTTATGAATCCTAAGGCAATGGAAAATAATAGTTTTGTTTTTTTAGAATTATAGTACATTATTTGTTATTTTCAATGTACCAAAGTATTTTTTAAATTTATTGGTTCAATTAATAACCACAACAAGATTAGTTGAAATATGACAAAATTTATCCCAAAAATCCTCCTACATTGTATGGATTTCTACTAATAATTTTTATTTAAAAACATACAATATATAACATTTATATATATTTCTGTTTTGTTCTACTTTCGGTAAGAAGAGAGAAATTCCTGTTTCTAAACCTTGGCCAATAGAAATTTCGCTCGAAAATTCATTTCGAATTTCTTAGCCATCTTAGGAGCCCTCCCCCAGCATCCCGGACACACCTATGAAGTTGATTACAGACACGAACACTGAAGATGCTAATGCTCCCACTGGTTACCATCATTACTAACTTCCAAACGACTTGGTGAAAATAGGAAAACAAATTGTATACTTTTGTAAAAAGTAAATCATCAAAGGTTAATTTTGTTCTTATCTTTGATCTTACAACTAAAATTGTAGTTTCCATTTATTATTAACATTGAGAAAAAATACTAAATTTGATACATATTGATAATCGATCTTAAAATGGATACATTTTTGAAAATAACTGATTAAAAAAAATTAATTTTATGATTCATGATGGAGGTCTATCCAATAAAAATATATGAAATGATAATTTTATAAATTTAAGTAGTGAAATAAAGTACCGGAAAACCATTCAGCAAATATTATTTTACCCTTCTCAATTATTTAAGGTTTTTTAGTATTAAAAAAAAAACAACTAAAAAATATAAATTATTAAAAATGCGATTCAATTGGATGGCATATTTCTATGATTATAATTTATATAATATTATTGTTCATACTTGTACATCCATACTAGGTATTTCAGTATATCTATATATCAAGAGGGGCCAACTTTTCTGTATATAAATATAACCACAAATTTTGATTTATCTTTAGTTATATATATATTTATCATCTATAGTTGCCCACGCTCAATGGAGAAGGGGGTGAGTTAAAGAAGAAAAAAAATAATAATAATGATAAATTGAAAAAAAAAAACAAAGAATAAATTTCTCCTTAGGCACCACGTTATTTTTTTTTCACTTGGAAATAACGAAAACCCAGAAACAATATGCCCACAATACAACTACAATATACCCCTATATAAACAATTATCAAATTATGACCACTGGCGAATACCTTTAAATGTATATAACAGAAAACCTAGGGGTGTTACCTACCCACCTGTTGAATTTTCTTAATATTCCGTGAACAACATAAAAAAAATAAATAAATAAATAAGTAAATTAACAAGTTGAAAGCAGAACTAAATGCACAAATGTTTAATAATAATAAGAACAAATATGTGTACACAAAATGAAAAAGGAAAAAAAAAAGAATTCTTATTAATTAATACAACAATTTAAACTTATAGGTTGACTTAACCTTAACTTAAATGCTTAATCTTCACCATGGCAACCGTTACATAAGATCTACCTTTTATCTTAAAGTTTTTCGCGATCGACTTGTGATAAGCGTAGTCTACGGGGAAAGAAGGAGTGTAAAATGCATACTACGTTTATACACTGTGTTTTAATTTTAGGTGCATTCCTGTAAATATTTAACAACAACATTTATTATTCACCATTGTTTTTTTTTAATATTTATTTATTGCTATTTACAACTGAACATTATAATACATTTAGTAAATCTGATCTAAGTTAAATTGGAGTGTTACAGGCGTGTAGAGAAACTACCCATTGGTAGCACTCAAATGACGTTTTACATTAGCTGGTCTCGTGGCCATCTTCTTTTCAGGCGCCTCGGAGGATTGTCAGGAATGGAAGAGGATGCAAGATTAGAAATAGGGGTTTGAGTGGTTAGAGAGTTTATATTGGAAGGAGTGATATCTGGTTCGGGCTAGATCGGTCACATAGGGAACACTAAGGTCTTTATGTATGATTTTTTTGTGACAAAATAAGTAGCATTGAGGATTTTACGAAGGATTTTGGATTGTAAGGATTGGATACAAGAGGAATTCGAAGGTTTAGTGGAGACCCAAAGCTCAACTCCATATGTCCAGATTGTCCTTATTACAATCTTGTAGATCAGTCTTTTGTCGTAATGAGTGGGAAGTTTAGACCGTTTGTCTAGTAAGTGTCTAGTAAGAATAGTCGAAATCGACGTGCAGTTTCCTGTCTTTTCAGTCTTGTATGAGGATTCCAGGTTAATCGTTTGTCCAAATGTAGTACAAGGTAGCGGATCGGTTCGACAGGGGTAAGAGTAACATTATTAAATGAAACTGTAGGGCAGTCGGTAGGTTTACGACGAAGGGTAAAGGTGATATGATGGGATTTGTTGGAATTTATCTTAATCTTCACCATTGTTAAAAAGTAATCGAGATCCCATTCTTCATTGAAGCGATAAGTTTTTGGTTTTTTCGGTTTACTACTCATGTTCTTGGGTATAGGGAAAAGGTACTTGCATTTTAAACTGAAGATAAATAGAAACTAAGCGTTGTTAATGAGGATAGATAATATTGATTAATAATAATACTGTTAATACGAGAGAAAAGAAGCTATTTGACACTACCAAATATTCAAGCTAACTGACTGTGTTCTACGATGAGTCGGGTCGTAAATGTAACACAGAAGCCAAAATATATTGTGCTGGATGGGCGGAGATCATAGTGTCAGGCTGTCAAAATTGAATTTCGAGAATGCATTAAACTATTGCTAGAAAGTTTTATCGGGTGAATTAAAAAATTATGAAGTGGTGAAATTGGAGGAGCAGAAATGGGAAAGAAAAAAGGAATGAATTAAAATATTTGTATTTGGTGTATAGACCGAAATAGATTGTAGAAGGAAACCTGTGGGGGAAAAAAATGTTTTCTTTATATCTTATCATACCATGTAATTATACGTAATTTATATATGTCCGATTACGGATTGATAAGTATGCTGTGTTATATTGCAACCTGATGTATTTTGAATAAAATATTTCTCTCTCTCTACATTCGCTTCAAAGTCCATGGTACGCGGAATTCACTCTAGACAATGGGAGCGATCAACTTGTTGGACACCCCTAATAAACACCATATACGCTTTTCACAAGTACCAGTTCCATGTTTCGTGGGAAGAGTTCTTAGTGGTAACAACAGGTCTGTCGACTTTATGTTGTGTATTTATACAACTTTAAAATTATTCCGGGCAAGCACCAGAAATGGATCAAACTTTCCTTCCCTATTATCGTTCTTATAGACGAGATGCATAAGACCTTTATGCTCATGACTCCATATATATCAATGAAGAAATTAAAAATCCGAGAAATTACGTTGAGAGCGACCTAATCTAAGTTGCCGCTATTGAACTTGCTGAACCAAATAGACATACACGGTCCGTTAGAGCAAATTTATTTGGTCACGTGGGCCATAAAATTTAATTTGTGGTTATCTAGAAAAGTAAAAAAAAAATTACTTACAAAAATAAAAATATATCAACTACTTTCAAAATTCTCGAACACACCCAATAGCTGAACGATTGTGAGAAATCTCCTACATATTCAGTCACCAGAACAGTCTAAAATGCTATATAAACCAACCACTCGTTTACGCTAAATTATTATAAAATGTCGAACCCAACAAATTTAAAACCATAGAAAGTACTTAAAAAATAAATTTCAAGTACAAGGAAGAAAACTTACTGTTATGAAAATTTGTGGAATATGAACGTATAAAAAGAGTACTCAACGAATAACTTTCAATGGTTTTTATGAAAACAGTCACTGCTTAATGTAAACAACTGTAAGTACTTCGAGCAATTAAAATAATAAATTAAATTTACATTTAAATCGGTAGATTCAGGGAGTTCAGTTCGGCCAAACTGAGGGACAAAAAGAAAACGAAATCTCTATCGTTTAAATACTTTGAAGGATGATAATTTTTTGTACAGTATGTTAATAGCATATCGTGGATACTGAATAGGTAAAATTTCCAATAGACGATTAATTGAAGGGCATGGTTGTGAGTTTATAAACCCTTAAGTAGACTGTAAATGTTCTAATTCATCACTAATATTTATGTTACAGTTTTAGAACCAACTATAGTCTAGTGAGAGAGTGAAAAAATAGAGCTATAAGAATAGCCCTTAATTTGTTTTATTAATTTTTTTTTATTTCTGAAAATACAAACTGACAATTTAAGTAATATATAAAAATTAATAGCTGTTTATTCGTACTTCAAGCGCTGCTATAACGTTCACCCGATTGCAATGGAACTTTCTCCAAATTCACAAGATTTCCCTGAAAAGCTTGTTGGCTGTTCCGATTTTTTCGGTAAAAAAAAAGTTAGAACGAAATTAAGAATTTTTTGCGAAACACGTTTTATTTTATATCGCTGGTTTTTATTTGTTTAATTAGATCTGGTTTGTGCCCTTTGGTGCAATTTATAGAGCCCTAAACCACTCCCAAGTTTGGTATAGATTGGTAGAGTAGTATTGAAGATATTTCTATTTTTGTTTTACTATACATTTTCAATATATTTATTAATATTAATAAACCATATATTTTTTACCGATGTAAACTAAACAGATATAATAAGCAATTGATTCAATCATTAATCTAATATTCCGATGAAACTATCTGATGAAAGTATAGTAAATGATATAATAATTAATCAAGAAGTTGTTAATTAATTAATAACTCATAAAACGAATTTTTTAAAATTAATTAAATATATTAATTTATATTAAAATTTCCATTGTATGCAATTAATCTATCTACATCCCTTAATCTAACAATTGAGATGCATGGGCGGGTCTACTAGTGTTTCTTCCTCTTCCACTTTTTGGTATGGTGTCCCTGAACTGCTTAATTTTAACTACAAAGTTTTAACTTTTTTTGCATGCTAAAAAGTTCAGAATCTTTACTAGTTCTTCATAAAAGTGTCTTTATCTGCCTTACGTTTAATAGGTCTGCTGAATTCATTATTATTAAATCAGAACGGAAGATATAGTAATGTCAAAAATATTTCTTTCAACATCACTTTTAGTTATTTCACTTGTGATTAGGGAACACAATAGCAAGGACGTGGTGGGAGGAGGTGGGGGTGAAACCAGTGTCGTAGTATATAAGAGTTACAATGGTATGATCTATATCGAGTCGTACAATCCCCTAGGTCCAGCAACATGTGCAAGGTTAGGAGACCGATTTACGAATATCTATCAATCGAATATCAATATATTATTTTATCGAATAATTATATGTATTATTTATTGTAGATAATCGTAGCTCTTTGCTTGGTTGGTGCCGCTGTGGCCCAGTATGGAGCTCATCACGAAGAACACTACGTCGATTACTACGTAAGAACATTATTATTTTAGAAATAAATGATTCTTTCTTTCCTGAATATGTAATTAGTGCAGAATTTCGTGTGAGTTAAAATTGATTGAAAATCTATTAAATCCTGATTATTTATCAGGAGAAATTAATCAAATTCGGAATATTAATCTCGATGAAAGTTAGGTAAATACTGTAATGTACCAATTGAAATTGGTAATTTTTTTAAATTGACTCTTTTATTTTATTTATTCGTTGGTTTAGTTTATTTTCTAATTTTCATTTCTTCCAGACTCATAGCTAGAGGAAGTATAAAAATAGATAGAAAAGTTAGACGTATAAAAAGCGGGTGATTTGGTTCAACATACATTTTTTTTTTCTTAGTATAGACGAAATGAACTATTTAAAGAATTGTATAAATTCAGCTCCTATAAACCAAATAAGTACACCAATCCCTGTAATTTCAAAAGTAAATCCCATAAATTAAAAAATAATTATTACCTAATTAATTATTTTTATAGGGCTTATTTTTAAAAAATACATACATCTATATGCAAATTGGCATTTGAAGAAAAAATTGATTGGGTAACGATTATTTTTAATTATATTTTAAGTAGAGGGTTATACTTTTGAAATTACAAAGACAGGTGTAGGTATATATCTAGAAGTGAAAAAAATATAAAAATTTTATATTATTTAAAAATATTTTTGTTTTATAATTGAACAAAAGAATTAGTTGATTATTCGAAAAAATTTATAGTTTGAACCATCGTCAAATACCACTGAAAAATCTTTGACAGTTTATAATTTACATCTGTATAGATTTTGAATTCTGCAAAACAAACTGTTTATTCATGACGAAACAGGAATGTTTTTTAGAGACTGGGACCCACGGATTGAACCAGTCTATGGGTCTAGATCAAACCTGGACTTGATGTTAAAATCGTCACTCGGGTTGTAAGAGGCCATTATGAAATGGCCATTTCTCATTGTATTTTTTTTCATTATCTGAACGTCTAAAGGTACTTTAAAATTAAGGCGTTCAAATTAGTTACTGATTGTTAGATCACAAGCAAAGCGCATGGTGCCGCACTGAATAGATTTAGTATAGATTATTTTATTATTTTTTCTTCTTTTGATTTATAATTATAATTATAATAGAAAAATAGAGACCAGCAAGGGCTAACGTCCTAGATACTTGTCAACAATCCTCTGTTGTTTTAATAGGTTGCTTATTATCAGCTTTATTTGAAACTAGCTGAAATATAATGAATGAATGAATTCTTCTATCTCGATCCTTCTGCATAAGAGAATGGTTCGCTCGAACATTATTTTTGCATATTAACTCTTTCAGGCTCCACCACACTACAAATTCGACTACAGCGTCCATGATCCTCACACCCATGACGTCAAGAAGCAAGAAGAGACCAGGGAAGGAGATGTTGTCAAGGGTTACTACTCCCTCCACGAACCCGACGGTACGGAGAGGATCGTCCACTACACCGCCGACAAGAAGAACGGATTTAACGCCGTCGTTGAGAGGAAAGGACACGCTGTCCACCCTCAGCATTACGGACACTCTTCTGAAGCTTACTACGGACACGGACACTCAGGAGATGCTAGTTCGTCCTCTGGTTATCATCATTACTAATTTCCGAATGGCATAGTGTACATAGCCAACAATTTTTTATACTTTTTATAAAAAATAAATAATATAAACATAACAATTTTTTTATTTATGTTTCTACCTTTAGCAAGATTTTCATTTCTAATATAATTGTTAATTATAATAATTGATTAGTTATATATTTTTTATTTCTTTTTCATCTGTAGTTTTTGCAATATTTTTCTCTTAGTTTCAATGCCTAATTACAGTATTCTACTAATAGTATATTGGCCCGAATTAAATTTTTATTTAAAAATATATATAAAACAAACCAACATCAACCAAAAGCAATTTCAAAGACAGAATATTTGGTTGATAAAAGAATAATGCAGTTGTCTGCCTATCTACTTATTTAAAATCAATTGCTAAAAGAAATTAGAACCTTATAAGTTAATCCTACAAATATAATTTAAAAAAAACATATCATTCAGTTGTCTTAACGCTTTTGAAAAAAAAGTCACAGTGTAATTTTCATAATATTGAACATTAGGATCTAGAATGCAACGCTGCACAAACTGCTCGTGATATGGATGGCGTTTGGGTTCAGAGATCCATTAATGAGTACTTACGCAGCGTCGGTTTTTGAAGTTTTGCTGTGATGATTATGAGTTAGGAGACTTAGAATATTGTAGTTGACAGCAACCAGCTTTAGTCGCCAATGATGTCCAAACGTACACTGCAGACATGTTTTATCAAAACTTTGACGCCATGCAATGGAAGCTGCAACTTTTTTATTGCTCCTAGTATTGGTCATCGGAAAGTGCCCATCATTTTCCACTTCAAAGTCTCGGTACACGCTGCTACTCCTCCGCTAAAACGATGGTACGTGTTGGGATGCAAAACACTGCAACACCTGACTTTTTTTCAAACTTATTCCTTACCGAATTCAATATACATTTTTTTTCCTACTTATAGAAGAGCTTAAATATTTATATGATAAAACAAGTTAATTTAAATTTAATTATTTTGATTGATAATGGAAATTATGTTGTTAAACTATATAATTTAAATATTTTGAGCTAATTAAAAAATAATATTTTTAATGTAAATTCACAAATGGTGATTTTGTCCATTTTATTATTATTATTTTTTTCCAAAAACATAAAATTACTTTAAAACAGTTACTAATAATGCTATGTATCACCTGTTGTTCATTGGGATGGCATGATAATTACTCTAGGCAATTATCGAAATATGTATATTTATTAACTAAAATTATTTGAGTCCTAAAAAACTATTATTATTGGTATTCCTTTCCAAAGGGCTTTCGTGTTTACCAGTTTATCAATTATATATTTTTATAGTTATAAAATAGATAATATCTTAAGGGATGGTATTGGGCAATATAATAGTGTAGTAATATAAAAATATATGTTTACATTTAGTACGTGATTGCGATAAAATGATATGGTTAAATTAAATTATAAAATGATCCTGATAAATGGTTTGCTATAAAAAGTAATGACTGGTGATTTGAGTAATGCATGTCGTGGAGTGTAATGAGGTGGTGTTCCATTTCAAACTAATCCATCTTTCTCTGACCTCTATGACTTTCTGACTTCCTCTGGTCGAAGTCCATCCTCCTACCGCTACCAGTTCCAAGTCCTAAGTCCTTCCTTAAACTCGGTCTATCTCGTTCTTCTGATGCCAAATAACTCTCCCTTCCACTTTGTCAGAGAGGGATGTCGGGGCGTCACCCAATTGAAAGCTATTTCCTCGATGGCTACCACTAGCAACACTCACGAAGAATAAGTCACAAAGATAAACTATAATTAACCTGCCGGCCGACAAGGCAGATACCTAGTTCAATGTATTTTGTCCCTTTAACATCTTGTACCCATTATTCCGCTGTAAAAAGTCTCTTTGAGCTGACAGGTGTTGATCACTTTCTGTTCCTTGTCGTCCCGGTGTTGTGGGTCCCCGTACCACTGGAGATGTTGCCAAGCACCCAAAGACTTTTATAATATTGAGAGGACAATATTACATATATATAGCGATTACAATTTTTGAAAAAAGTGACCCCGCTTTCTGTGAGTAAAGAAATAGAAAATTCCTTACATTGAACTACATAAAAGTTCACTTAAAATGCAATGGTAAAACATTGATTTACAGGTACATTTATGAATAATGAGTATTAGTTGATGTACGGTGACGTTAACATATCAAAAAGAACTCAAAACATAATAATAATTAGAGGGTATTTAGCCTCTCTCATCCACTCCTATACCTCATATATATTTGGCAGCATTTTATGCCTCAGATCGCTCAAATTTTAGCGAAGTTGCTTCCTCTAGAAAAGATATTGAAGAAATAAAGGACATAAGTAAGTTGAAGTTCCTTGGATGAAACAATAAACAATCTTTTTCATCATTCATATGATTTCCATGACTTATTACTATTTACCTCCTACTATTTAATCTTACCCATTATCGTACTACAAACTATGAAAAAACATTACTTCTTTCATGAATTTGGATAGGAATTTATGTATTTGTTTGCTTTCCCTGCTTCCTTCCTGTGTTTCTTACTCTGGGATACAAACAAAGCTCATTTCACTAAAACTGCCAAGTAATTATAGCAACAATATTTATTTTATAATGAGCAATATTAAGAATTTTTATTATTTTTTTATTATTAAATCAATTTATCTTCTTAAAATAAAACAACAACGAGGAACGAGGCCGTGCTGGTTGGGGCGCAGGTCCCAGAACGCTTGGTTCGGAACGTTGTAGGTTCGATTCCCATGTGGTGCAGTTAATGTTCATTTTTCGGCGGTCCCGAAGACTGAACCTTGACACTACGAACGTGCTTAGTACGAGGCGGCAACTGAGGTTGACAAAAAGGGCTACTAGGCCTACTTGCCGGACTTGTTCCCCCACCAAATACCAGTATCAGTACCAAACAACGAAAATTACAAATTAATTTGTCTTACTTATTAACGACTTTTTGTGTATATTTTAATCTAGTTAAATATTCCAAACGACTTACTAGTCACCTACGAAAAGAGTACTATTTTTACCAGTTTTTATAGCTTTGCAGAATTAATTACGAATTTATTTTGCGTACTTATTTGATATGAGTCCTGCAGGCGTAAATTGCCAAATATTCTTTATGGTTTTTGAAAATTTGTATGAAAAAATGTGAAAATAAGAAAACCGTCATCAACGAAATCGTTTCATAATTTAATTCTTTCTGGGAATCCATGATTTTTTAATGCAAAATTTGGCGGTTAGGACAGTTTCTCCCTTTTTATTTTAGGTAGAAAACAAAAAAATAAAAATTGATATGTTTCAATTATTTATTTTTTTATAAAAAGTATAAAAATTTGTTTACTATGTACATTCTACCATTAAACCATTATTAATGATGGTAACCTGAGGAAGAACTTGCACCTCCTGAGTGTCCGTGTCCGTAATAAGCTTCAGAGGAGTGTCCGTAATGCTGGGGGTGGACCGCGTGTCCTTTCCTCTCTACGACTGCGTTGAAACCGTTCTTCTTGTCGGCGGTGTAGTGGACGATCCTCTCGGTACCGTCGGGTTCGTAGAGGGAGTAGTAGCCCTTGACGACATCTCCTTCCCTGGTCTCTTCTTGCTTTTTTACGTCGTGCGTGTGTGGATCATGGACACTGTAGTCAAATTTATAGTGTGGTGGAGCCTAAAAGGATAATTACGATTTAAATATGTATTTCTGATTATTATTGCTTTTTTTTAATAACGAACTAGTGTTTATTTTTTATTACTATATTTAATATTTCGCAAACTCGATAAGGTATGTATCAATTCAATTTTTTAATTTACGTAATTTATGATTAGCATCTTACTTGTTTTTTTATAATTTCTTTATTTTTCTCTCTCGATATTTCTGCATATTCCTTTATTTTCTGGAAAATGTCTTCCCATAATTCATAATTCCTAGCTTATGTACTTTTTACATTCTGTCCTAATCACAACTTAGATTTCAACCATTCGCCTTGTTTTATTACAGTCATTATTTATTTCATAAAACTAAAAATGAGCTTGTAACATTTAAGGTACCCGATATCTTTCTAAGCTGCTCATGATATCAAATAAATTTGTAATAATGTATTATATGTTGGCTAGATATGGATTATATAAGGTAATTTGTTCTGGAAACGTTGATAAGAACAATATAATGGAAATTCCGATCAAAGAATGAGGACACTGCCAAAAATCATTTTCAAACATTGCTCAAAATAAATGTAATTCAATTCCTTTCATGAAGTATAATATAATATGTATATATGTGAAATATATAGAAATAATAATATCAATTGATGCGTGGAGGTGTAAAGGGGATAGATATAAATTTGAAATTTTTTGAGACATCGAAAAAAGTTGCTTAGTTCACATATTTATCCTTAACGATATAAATTCAATATAGTTTTACGTTCAATGTTTGATTTGAACTTTAAAAGGGAACAAATCCCTTAACTAAGCCTATTGTCCTGGAACCTGAAGCTTTTTGTTAGTTAAAATATATCTGTACTATTTTAAATGAGAAAATTCTAATAAGTCTTACGTAGTAATCGACGTAGTGTTCTTCGTGGTGACCTCCGTACTGGGCCATAGCGGCACCAATCAAGCAAAGTGCTACAATGATCTGCAAATGAAACAGTAATATGAATGTTTTTTTTTTTTTAATATAAATAACTGTATTACACTATATAAATATCCAAGCGCTGACAAACCTTGAACATGTTGCTAGCCGAGGAAAATGTACGACTTGATGTAGAGCATTCATAGAGTGTCTGTCTTTTATAGTCAAGCTTATGATCCACCCCCACCTTTCCCCTCTACGTCCTTGTTATTGTCTTGTATTCTTACGACAAATGCAATATCTAAACTAGTTTCGGAAATTTATTGTGGCTATTATGAAATTTACTAGTGGTAAATTTTTTTTTAAATACTTTTAGTTCACAATTTTTATATATTTTTCCAATTGTACTAGAACCTAAGAGGAGAAAAAAATTCAGTTATTTCATCCCAAATTTTGATTACTCTTTTGATTTAAAATACTAGTCAAAATTGATGAGCCTGCCAAGTAGAGTTAGGTGGAATAAAAAATAAAGGCCATTTCAAAATGCTAAAAAATATAATTTTTCATTTGGAGATCCATATACTTGAAACTTTAAAATCTAATACATTATTTTGCCAGATATCTTGAAAACCACTTCTCCTATGAAGATAAACCTCATAAATTACTTTATAGCACTTTAAACTAGGTTTAATTAGAGTGTTAATAGAAATCTAGTATACCTCATGGTTCCAGAGATAATGATTCGCTAGCTAAAAGTAAAACAATTAAAATTTTGAAAAAATACATGAATAGATTATATAGGATAGAGAGATTTAACATAAATATTATTGGAGATATTTAATAATTTTTCAGTATATATTTCATGAAATATTGTTTTTTAAAATACTACCTCCGTAACTACTAGTGTAAAAGCTCCAATAGGGCTCATATTTTAGCCAATTTACTCTACTTTAAGTGATGCTCAATTAGCTTTTCTTGTGTTGTTGGCAGTTTCAAAGATATAGAACTCCAAATAAAAAATTTTTTTTTTTGTTTTTTTTACATTTTGAAATAGCTATCAGTTTTTATTCCCGCTAATTATATTTAGCAGACTCAGCAATTTAGACTTGTAGTTATATATAGTCTTCATTAAATTAATCAAAAATTGGATTGATTTAAATGCCTTTTTTTATCCACGTACTTATAACATTTATAGAACTACTTTTTACTATTTCGCAAACTCGATGTGGTATTTATCAATGACATTTTTAGCATCTTATTTATTTTGTTATAATTTCCTTCTCGGTATATTCCCTTATTTTATGGAAAATGTCTTTCCATAATCACAACTAAGATTTTAACCATTGCCTTGTTCTATTACTACTCAAAAAAAAAAAATGTAATATATTTGAGGGCATTTGAAAATATTTTAAGGTCTATCTTTGCTTTAAATTAAATCCCTTAATTTAATATACTCTTGGCTGCAATTCGTTTCGAAAATTATTGTGAATAATATTTGTTTTTAATTTTTACCTTTTTCTATTCCTGTTCGTATTCATCATAGATATTTATTCAGTTTAATTTGAAAGTTCACCATCAGTTTTTTGTTTACAGTTTACTTTTTATGATCAGTATGCAATTAATGTGGTAATGCGGTGCAATATTAATAGTTTTAGACATTATGACTATATTTCGTTCAGGAACAATTCTACAAATTGGCAAACTATGAGTTAATGTTATAAAATTTTCTTAAGTAACACTCGATGTCTTTCGAAAAAAATACCCTAGCGGCTTGTACTGCCTATGAACAGACTAAGGAAATATAGAATCCTCTATACTATGTAATATCTCCCTTCGAGTTTTAGTTTAATTTTAGTATTCTTTGCATAAAATAGAGGCCCTTTTTCTATTATGCTCTTAATTCCATTTTTATCGTAATCATTATGATTACCACTTATGAGTGAGTAAGAAGCCAAGCTTTTTGCTTCATTATTGAAACCATTATAAAATCATCAATAATTATTAGTGAGTAAATTGCCATTAGTTATTAATAAGTTTGCTATAGTTTTATTTATGTAGTTGGTTTAGGCTTACATCCTTACTGAATCAAGAAATAAATTAAATAAACGAATAGTTTCCTTTTTTGATGGTACTGTTGGAATGACATTGTTACGTGATTTCTCTAAATGTTGATTTTTAGTCAGAGCATCTTCAGAAGATTCTAAATAATCGCTGAAAAGCGACCTCAAGGACAATAAATAACAACAAAAAATAGCTTCTATATTCCATCCATACATAATTCTGTTATTATTCATTATTGCATAAACATCGGAGATCAACAACCATAAAGTTTTAATTAAATCTATTGCATTGTAGGATAGTTAGTCATGTGTGACTTTTGCTATTTTGACATGTGAATATTTAATTATTAATAGTCAGTCGTACATAATAGTAGTATGATTACAAAATTCCCATAATTTTCTATATGATATTAAAATTTTCTAACTTGCATTATTTCTTCTTAGGTTTTCGTTATCAGCTGATGATAAATAATCTATATTATATCTTATGATATAATATTATTTTATTTTATAACATATTACATTTATAGATATACCAATATCTGTTATCATATTTTTCTTAATCTATACAACAAAACAAACGCCTATTTAGAAGGAATTTCATTATCCTAGAAAAATCGTCAAACTTATCAAAAAGTAAGGGAATTTTACGAAATGTATTGTTAAATATATGAAAAAGTTAAACAAAAATGAAAGAAAAAGTTACTAAATACAAAAAAAGTCCCCAATTGTTTTATTTTTTTTTCCTTTAATCACGGTCTCACGTCATAGTTCATCTTCGAATCCTTCAACAAATCGTCCTAAGGCTTGACGTTTAATCTTTCTCATTATGGACCCTCTGCATTTCGTTATAATTGATTAATTTAGTTTAGAGATGGTTTTAAATTTACATCTAAAAATAATGTGTAAAATTAATACTTTTCAGTTAAAAAAATTGTTTTAAATTTAAGTAAATGAGGAATGTTTTATTAACAGTAAATATATCCACTTCTCTAAAATTTATTTATTTATTTTTTTTTGGAGGGAGGCAAATTAAAAATCTACATTAAAAAATTATGACCGAGTTGTATGTTATGAACGGTTTGCCTACCCCAAGCGCCTTGTGTATTAACCTGACATACTATTAGTAGGCTTCACAACGGTTCTAGTTGGCAGGCAAATGTACTTTTTTTTAATAAAATTTGTTCCTGATTAAATAAACTTTTATTAATTATTCAACTCAGCCGCCACTATCCAAAAAATATCATCACAATTCTAATCGTTTTATAGATTTCATATATACATTGCTAAATTGTGACAGGCTAGAGTGTTCATAAATCAATAAAACTTATTTTATAAATTGGAATTGTTTGAATCATTTTGGATTAGGTATACGCTTACGTATAAACGAAATCGGTTTTTCTAGTTACCATTTTCTCCTGTTTAGAATGAAATGAATATCTAGAAAAGAAAAAAAAGTATAAATTCCTATAAATAATATAAACATATGCAAATCATTAAACTTGCATTTAAAAAATCTTTAATTATACATTATATTTATTTTCACTTGTTGACCCATTTGAATTTTTTAATTTTAGTTAATTAATTTTTTAATTGAAATTTTTAGAAATTTTCAAGATAAAAATTATGTGGTATCTAGTATTAATACATGAGAGCGGGGTAAGGCATGCTACTACTAACTCCAAGGACCCAAGTTCGAATCTCACTGTGGCAGGTAATCATTTATTAAGCTACTTTAGCCATGTGTCAACCCTGTGGGTTCAGGGGCCCTCCGTGTCCACTCAGCCTCACAAAGTGGGAAAAATTCGAGCGTGATTCTGACCAAATCACTTCCTTAAACAATCGTTGGTCTATGTGCAATACTTCCTAACAATTACCCCTTGCACCCCTGATCCTTCATTGGTTGTAGTTATACAGATTTATTTTTACAGAATTTATACACAACATATATGACTTATTTTTGCTTTCTCCGATACCGACAAAATTAACAATAATATTTTTAAACTACTTAATCGACGCATCATTATAATAACATATCGCTACTTTTCTTAGTGATAAATCTAAAAAAAAAATTATTTGTAATTGATTAATTAAAAAAAAAGAAATTTATTTTGTTATCAAAAATAACTACCAGTATCAGAAAAAGCAACGATATCGTCACAACAATAGTTTTGTTACTGACTTCAATAATCTTTTAATAAATTTCTTGAATGATGCATGTGATTTTTTTTAATTTCTTATGAAATTGTTTAATGAGATCAAGATTTTTTTTGTTTGCCAGGTATCTTAATTCAAGATATTACATATTGAATATACATATACATATTGAAGTAAAATATTATCTGTGGAAATTAATGTGAATAATTTGTCTCATTCAACAAATTAAGTAAGATTCGCAATCCTTAATACAGCCGGTATTCACAAGTACAACTATAATTAGTAGAAGCTTCAGATCTGTTTTTTTTATTGTAGTACTTATAAACACCCTCGGGGTTTTCTGTGAGCTTGTTGTGTATTAGTCATTTGTCTCGAGATTTATGAACTATATCAGTTCTATATTTAGAGGAGGCACTATTCTCGTGGGACAACGAATAGAATGAAAAATGTGACTCACAATATCACACACTCGCATTACCGGTTTCAATTCCAAACCAGTCCGAGAACTTGAAAGATTATTCAGACAGGGCATTGAAATATATGGAGTAGATGCCCTTTTATTTATTTTTTTGGACTAAAATATTAAAATGATGTTAATATTAATAATTCTATTAGGTTTTTAGTATAGTAATTTATATTGTATATCACATTATTCCATAACAACACATAATTTAGTCCTACCTTTGTTTGAGAATTTACTTTTAACTTTTCAGATTTCTAATAGGTCTTTATAAAAAAGCCCAAGAGATTTGTCACACTTTTACGAAATACATTTATTTTTTCAGCGCAAAAGTTAGAAAAAACTAATAATTTTGATGAATGTATTTAAAAAATAAATTATTCGTGATAAAAATAACTGTTAAAATTATTAGAAAAGTCAACTTTGATTTTTATTTTATTTTTTTCATATTTCGTGTTTCGTTTTCGTGTTGAAGTATTACTTCATACATATATAATAGAAGACATGTATTGTGTATACTTTACTTCGTCTTTTCCCTTTGATTGCCTTGTTGCATTATAATATAATTATTATATTATATTATAAGGTGTTGGTGATGTAAGTGCAGTTAAGTTAGTGCAGTCAAGTGCAGCCTATGGCAAACGCCTTGGAATTATTGGAACTATTTTTATGAAATTATTTTAAAATCAATATTTTATTTATGGTTTTAGATTTGCAACTCATTAACTAAATAATAATAACTTATTATAATTTTTCACTCCAAAAAAAGAGTTATCTTATATTAGGTCTAAATCTTATATTGGAATATATAATTTTATATGCGGCCCCACAGTTATGCATTTTCAACGTACCCCGCAAGGGTTATCATCCCCTATTATAAAATCTCTGAAGTTGACCATCGATATAAATTGTATAGCCAGTTAAAATGACTTTGACCCGAACATTTCCAAAATATTCAGCTGTAGAGCAAGCATAGGAAAAGGAAATTGAAATTTATTTTACATTAAATTATTTGAATGCACTTGATCGATATCTCGAAAATTACGCATACTGTTAGTGATTTCTAATTTTCTGTTTAGTAAAAAAACTGTAGTATTGTCGTGTCAAAAAATTTTAATCTTATAGCTAAGTGATATATATAAAATCTAAATTACTTGTTCCGAAAAGAAATAAACAATTCTTAGTATTCCTAATGGAGGAATAAAATCCACCCTTGCATTTAGAATAAAAGATAAAAGTGAAAAAAATCTAAATATACCTAAACCATAGTAATTATTTTTGCATTTTCCTCCTGATAATCGATAGTTATATATTATAGACCTCAGGTGACTGATTCTAAGTTTAAACAAATACACTAGATATTATTAACTAATTTTATAAATTAAAACAAATTACTTTATATTTACTAATTTATATTGATTTAATGGTATTGGTATTGGTTACTGTTGGTGGGAAACAGTGTAGCAAGTGGGCCTAGTGATATTTTTTCCAACCCTGGCGGCTACCTTGGAATTTCCGCCGCGTGCTAACCAAGGTGGGAGTTTCAGGACTAATTTCTCGGGAGAAATAAATATTAACTGCTCCAGGCAAGAATGGAACCCACAACGTTCCGGGTGCTCTGGGACTTAAGCCTTAACCCGCACGGCTATCACTTCCTTTTATATTGATTTAAGTATCAATACTGTCACCACAACCGTCATACTGTCACCTCCTTTCACCTGTCGTTTTCCAAAATTGTCTCGTACTTTACTGAAAGATTGAGGTAATCTTTACTACTCCGTTCATATCGGTTGTTTTAGCATGATATTCAAAGCTGAATCCTTTCTCGCTATCAACGATATATGAATGAAGTGCTCCTTCAACCTAATGCCAGGCACTCCTTCACTTTTGAATCGCTGGTTTCATTGTAATGCACTGTATAAAATAATAATAAATGAAACATAATTAACTGAAACGAAAATCTATTGCATAAATTACTGTTGAAATAGGGGGTGGCCGATTAAACCTCTCTCTCTCAATATTTATTTATCTTCTGTCTTATTTTAGGTCATTATTAAAATTGTCATGCTTTAATAATTTATTTTCCTTAGGTACATCCATCAAACCATCAACTACATTTGAATGAGACTTATCACAGTACCTGACCTATCGTAACTTCATCCTTAATTTTAAACATATACACATTAGAATAAGCTAAAAAATATAGAGCTGATTCTAAAAATCTATTTTAATATCCTACTCTGCATGTGCGGTATCTTAGTGATTCATAAGACCATATAGTTGTCAGATTTTTGTTATATACGTCTTTTCAGTTTACTAGATGTCTTAGACATTTCTTAATAGTGTTTAACTTTTCTTCAGTACTTGCATCTCCCATTAATTACATCATTTAAAGTTATTGGAAAATTCTCTTTAAATCAAATTGGGCTGGTATTATACTATATTATAGTATAACTTTAGTCTTCCTCATCACTTTCTATCACCCTGCTTAGATTAGTAACGCTTATAATCGATTTTGTTTCCTCTTATTTGCACTTACATATTTTTTCAATATATCTTTGCTCCTTATGTCAGTTTAAAGAAATAAACCATAGTGAGTTATAAAATTTAGTTTTATATTGCACATTTACGATTCTATTTATGGATGCAATTTGAGAAAAAAATCAGAAAATTAAATAAAAAAAAAAAAAAAATTGTGTGGTTTATTTTGAACGTTTCATTATTTTTAACTCATATTATTTGAATTTGATTGAATTATTTATAGTAGTTGTTTTATAATTTGAAAATGTTGGGCCTTGTCAACTCATTGGAAAACTATCCGATTTTATATTAGTTACATGGTAGTATATTTATATAATTTTAATGTATAATAATTTTCAAATAAATATCAGAATAAAATATATTTGTTTCTCTGTTAGTGTATTAAATAATTCGAAAAATACTTATCAAGATTTTTTGATTTCATTTTTGGTTTCTTGTTTGAAAAAATAAGAAAATGTAAATTTTGAAAACACTATTCTTATGTGCTCTGTTCCTTGAAATTTTCTAGGGTTACTTGAAATGACCATATTTTAGGATCACATTTATTTATATCAATCTTTTAATATAATATAATTAGATTTATTAAATTTTGGCTCTCGTTTTATTAAATTTATGTGAAACAACTGTCTAATGGCTTGCTAAAACATAAAAAAAGATTAATCTATGTTTCATTTTCTGAATATTTATAAATACATACATACATATATATATATATATATATTAATTATAAAATTAATTAAAGCATTATTATCAAAAAGACATTTCATCAAGAAATCCGTACTTCATTCTGACTATTTAATAATCAGTAAATAATGTTATCAACTATGTTGTTTTTCTTATGCTATGAAAGGATAGTAGAATTTTTAATTAATAAAATACTTTTTTATTGTTTTTTTATAATTTATTATTTTAAAAAAAGTATAAAACGACTATATACACGCTTTAAATTATAAATTAGTAATGACTGAGGTAAGATGATGAAGAGGAAGCTGACCCACCGCTGTAGCCAGAGTAACCTGAAGAACCAGAATATCCACCGGAAGATCCAGAGTATCCTCCAGACGAACCCGAGTATCCTCCAGAAGAATGTCCGTAGTAAGCTTCAGAGGAGTGTCCGTAGTTTTGTGGGTGGACAGCGTGTCCTTTCCTCTCTACGACGGCGTTGAAACCGTTCTTCTTGTCAGCGGTGTAGTGGACAATCCTCTCGGTACCGTCCGGTTCGTAGAGGGAGTAGTAGCCCTTGACGACGTCTCCTTCCCTGGTTTCTTCTTGCTTCTTGATGTCGTGGGTATGTGGGTCATGTACGCTGTAGTCAAACTTGTAGTGTGGTGGGGCCTAAGGAAATCTCGAATTTAGAATCATCACTACACAAAATTAAAAAAAAAAAAACTAATTGTTTCAAACTCACATAGTAGTCAACGTAATGTTCTTCCTGGTGTCCGTAGTTGTGACCGTACTGGGCCAGAGCTACTCCCACTAAACAGGCGAAGAGAACTACCTACGATAGAAATATTTTCTGTAAGTTTATAGATATTTACGGTGATGCATCATATGTGGGGCATACATAGAAAAGCTTGTACCTTGTACATGTTGCTTAGTTGACGGGACTGCTTCAACTTGCCTCTTCCCTTCTCTTCTCTCCTTATATACTCAGCGAGCATCGTTTCTTCATAACTCGTCCCACCACTTCATCTTAAAGTAGTTGATATAGAAATGTATTAAGTTTCCCTCCTAAAGTATCCTTTACCAAATTATCTTATTTGCTTTATCTCATTCAAGTGTGCATTTAATTTTGATGTGATACAAAAAAAAAAAGTAAAACTGACACCATATTTTAAATTGTGTTCAAATTATTTGCATTAATTTTATGAGTACAGGGCGAGATGTGCCCCCACCAAGGTTGCAGGTACAACGAGGACGCAAAATGAACCATGAAACCATTTTCATTTTTATAATTAACCCTTTTAAAAATTGAGCTTTTCTTTGATAATATTATTGTTAATATATAAAGACAATAAGTAATTTTACAGAAATCCTAAAAAAGTGTTAAGACCCCACGATGTCAGAGGGTGCAGATTTTTCAAACTCGCCTAGAGAGCAAAAAGGCTTTGCTACGGCTAGGGAAGAGACAAAGTCACACAGACAGGGTGGTATGAGTAGATTAATCTTTTTATTGCAAAAAATATGATCATAGTAAAATAGTCTCAACTTCACATGCCAATTGAATATTGACATGAGGTTTGATTTAAAGTGACCGAAATGTCTAATTTTATTTTGGTATTGATGTAAACCATTAAAAATGAGATTAAATTAAATAGGATTTTTTGTAATTATACAATTTTTTGAGGTTGATAAATACTCAGGAGGTAAAAAAACGGCACACTATAGAAGTACCAACTTGTTTCTTTTTTTTATTTTTAGAATTTATCCCTTTATGGACTTGGAACTGTAAATTGTTTAAAATGATAATTAAACCACTCTCATTTTAATACATCATTTATCGCTAATAGAAGTTGTAGATGTATTACAGATTATTTGGGGCTAACATCAGTAAAGGCACATACGCTGATAATATATTTTGGTGGTATTATGTTGCAAAAAATAATGTTTGAATGCCATATTTTCAGTTAATAGGAAAAATCAAAACATTTTTTAAGGTAATTATGGACCATAAATGTAGTATCTATTTATATTTAGCTTAATATATGATAAAGTAAGGTGTTTTATGATAAAAAAAACAAGATAAGGGCAAGATACAAAGCTATTTCATATAATCCACGTCACTTTCCTATATATATCAACTTTATTATATTTCTAAAAGTGAATTCATACAAGTGATTTGAGTCAAAATATGTGTAATAAATATTTTTCCTAGTTACGCTTGTTCCTTATGTCCCTACCTCTTCATCCTGTGTGACAGTTCTATTGCTATTTATATCATCCATTATTTGTAAATGTTTTACATATTTTTTTAAAATAATTAAAAGCTAAATGAATAAAACTTTTTAAAATGTATTGTTATTTATTTTTATTTATTATGGAAATCAATTTCTCAAGACATGAAAACTTACTCGAATTTATATATATATATATATATATATTTTTTTTTTTTGAAAGACCAATTTTGGAAACCCAAGTGAAAGGAAGAAAATATTGTCTGGTCTACTGTCTACCTCTCGTTAGTGTGGGTGGTGCCTACTTCATAATCTAAATAGTGTAGCTGATCTTACTAGTTTCTAGAAAGTGCCTGATATTCTAAACATATTTAAATAGGTATTGTTATTTACTAGATTTAATCTAACTATTTTTAGTTTATATAGAAACCTATTCTTTATTATTTTATTTATTTATTGAAATTTACCAATGTGCAAAATTTATTTGTAAATTTTAAACAAAAAAATCGGTATTGAAATCGTTTCTGCTCTATGAAACTCTTTAAACTGAAGTTGGTGGTAAAACTTTCATATCTGATATTAGTTTCAACTAAAGGAGAAAAAAGTTAAATTTTATATAAGGAGAAGTTTAATGATTAATTGTCTTGCCATTTTTTGTTTATTATTATTTCTTTCAAAATAATGATGAATTACAATGCATTACTCGTAATAATTAATTAAAGTCCCAAAATGTTTTTATGACAGTTATTTGTTTTGTTTTTTAACTGAAGACTAAATGTTTGTATTCCAAAATATTGATTTTTTTCCCCGATTAAGGACAGTAGCAATAATGATTAAGGAATCAATTCACAATATTTTTACAGAAATTATAAATAAATAACCCAAATGAGATAAAAATTAACAAACGGAACAAATAAAGATAACTAGAGTCGAATAAAGTCTGATAAAGAACTTAAATACTGGAACTATTATTTACATACAAATGTGAACAAATTTGTATTTTTACTTGTTGTTGGAATAAACAAGACTACAGAAAATGTCTTGGTCAAACGTACCATTCTAGGCTGGGTGAAAACGTTTTGAATGCAGAAACACTGAGTAGAAAATGGAACCAACTCGAGGCCATTTGTAACTTTAGCAGAGTAGTTGATTTTATATAGTGGTGGAATGAAATCTTCAAACTGTCACTCTGGTTAGAATTTTTTTTGTTATAATGAATTAGAAGTCTGGTCCTTTCCGACATGGTGGGGACCTCGGTCCACCACGGAAATAAAAGTCGACACCCCACAACTGATCCGAACCGGTGCCGCTGCAGTCACAAGGCAGCCGCTTAACTTCCTCAACTACAAACGGCCCTAAATAGGTTGGTTACCTGTGAAAATATCTCTCTGTATGTCGGAAATGACCTGTTCAGGGATAAAAAAAATCTACCCATTGTCAGTACTCGAATATTTTTTTTACTTAAGACCTCGAAAGGTTTCATGCAGTTGGAAGGTTTGGAAAAAGGATTATAGTGCAATTTTTCCATAAGAGTGGAAATAGCTTATTATTGCTGGTATATATATGGTATTTGACATCTTTGATTAGAAGTCTGAAAGGTATAACTTTCTTTGGGGATTTACAGGAAATTAGTTTTGGGAAAATATATTCTGCATTAGAGGTTTCTACTGATTTGGGTTTAAGATTTGTGGGATAGGTTTTTCTACCATTTTATGAAATCATTGGTTTCTTTTCATCAATCCAAAAATTTTAGAACCAATTATAATTTTTTTTACATCTTCTCAATATATATTTGAAATTATTTTATACGTTGCCATAATGTAGAATCAGTAAATAATAGAGAGATGAATGATAATATACGATAATTCCAACTCTTAATACTATTAAATAGTGAGCAGTTTACTGTTGTAAAAAATTTACTGTTTAATTTTAATCCTAATTTAATTAACTTATTTTATAGTACTGTTTCTTAGCTTATATAACTTCTTTTAAAATGCACTTAAAGCTACGGACTCTGTAGTTCGTCGTATACCAGTAATCGATTCTAGAACTAATTTATATTAATTAATAGTTAACATGAAAAACGAAATCATAAGCTAAAAGGAGTTATTTGCCAACCGATATATCCCGTGGAAATATAATTCATTTACGAATGTTCGAGATAAGTCTAGAATATTCATCTGACCATGCACTAATGTTTCCAAATTCACATTCTACTGTGGCAAAACGAGTTCTCCGAATCTCGTTCACCAGTTTTTTCCCCTCTTTCTTAAAGCGGTCTAATGGTGGTAATGTATCCTGCGGTCTGAGCAGTGTTGTATGGAACTGGTTGGCGTTACTAGGTCGACCACTTACGGCATGAATTATGATCTCGTTTAATATCTTTTTAGGTTCGTTAGTTTGTTTTGATTGATAGAGTTATGGTTTCATTAGGATGGGGTATAAACTATCTAACTAAGATTAGGCTAGTGATATTTAATATAATTTTAATAAAATTAATATATATTAATAATTACCTAATGTTCCCATATATATTCCTTATATATATTCCGAAACTACGGACAAATTTGCAAATCTTGAAATGTGATTTCCAAACACTGCTGTTAACATCTTTTTATTCAATTAGCAGTTTTGTTCCTATGTAGAGTATCTTAAAAAAAATAAAATAAAATAAAAAGTTTTTTAAATTAATATGTTTGACATTTGGAGACTTGAAGTGAAAATTATTTAATTTGAGTCGATATTTCGATTTAAAATTCAGGCCTTCATCAAAGATAAAAACGAGATGAAAAATATTGTGAACTAAATAGTATAACAAGAAGATAAGAAATAATACTATAAAAAGGTAATTTATAATATTGAACGAGTAAGAATTTACACAAATATTGATAATATAATAAAATTTAAAACAAAAAATATTATAGATTAAACATTACTCTCTGTCCGTCCGTTGTTCCGAAACGGGTGAAACTAGCGAATGCCACTTTGTGAAAATATAACAAACAAAAAAGAAATAAAAACAATTAAAATCGAAAATATACAGTGCATTCCTTTATTTACTTTGCACTATATTTTCTTCTCTTTCTACATATTTACGAGAGAAAAACCTTCAGGCTTTCATCAAAGCAAAAAAAGATGAAAAAGACTGTGAACTAAATAGTATTGCTAGAATTTGAGAAGATTAAAAATAATACTAGAAAAAGGTAATTCATAATATTGAACGAGTAAGAATTTACACAAAAATATAACAAATGTTGAAAGCTTAAGAAAATGGAAAACAAAAAATATTAAAGATTAAACAGAGCTCTTTGTCAGTAGTTCCCACAAAAAATCGTCAAACCCAGATTTAGATAGGTTTTTTAATAATTTTCTTTATAGGGAATAAATAAGTTAACCTTGAATGCAGAAAAAATATATAAGAAAGTTGGATTTTGGTAGTGTTATAAAAATATAAAACAGTTTTAAAAATTGTTCTGTTAAAATTAATCACAATACATGTCATTGTGCGTATTATTTTCCCACAGTTTAGTGTAGGTTTTCGATAGTGTGCTATCACCTAATCATTGAAATAATCAAAATATGTTTTTAGAAAACTTACTTGTGAATCTAATAAACAGAAAGTATATTGTAAATAAAACGTCAGTACAATAAAATATCAATAAACTTTAACTGTTAATAAATTAAAGAAAAGCTGTGAAGTACGGGGAGCAGTATCCTTTACGAAAGGGAAAAAAAATACGATTATTCCAAAATAAGATCTAAGAATCTCAGTGAATGCACCTTGATTAGTAAGAAATAGCCAATTGCGTCAGGAACTACAATTGGAATCAATAGACTACATAAAAAAACGGTTCATGAATTCCACTCCCAGTTAGGGGCAGTAACTTACAACTAGGGAATTTCCTCATCCCTATGACTGAAGGACATCCTCTCATAAGTCCAATATTTATGTTAAATTATAATTAAATTCCCTTTGTCTTTTTCCCAAATATATTTCCCCATTAGAAGTTTTTTTTTAATCTACGAATGTCACTGATTTTGTTGTTATTTTTCTTTTCTTTTTTTCCCACTTCTTAATAATTATTATTTTCATCATTTGATTTCATTTTATTATATATATTATAATTCCTCGATTTTATTCAGAATTGTTCAATATTTATAGCGTTGTAAATAGTTAAAGGTGTCTTTTGTTTAAAAAAAAAAAAAAAAAAAAAAAAAAAAAAAAAAATGAAACTGCTATAATAACCATGTAAGTAAGGCCCACGAGGCCGTTCTGCTATTGCATACAATAATTGAATTGAAATTTAGAAAAAAAAATAAATAAGAGCACATGAGAATCGTCTACTAATTTTTGTTAAGTGAAAATGTTTGTTGAAAAAGCCGTAAATTAAGAAATATTGAAATTAAAATTATAAAAGTGTCGATTTAACTATTTAAAAGTTTTGGAAGTGTTTTAGCTATTTTTTATTAATCTTTTATAGTAGATTTTATTACAATTTTTATCAACATTAAACATGCTAAATTATTCACACTAAATAAAAGGTCACATTATTTTCATTTCTGTAATTGCTAATTTATTTATTTTCGATGTATATTTATATATTGTTTTTTCTATTATTTCAAAAACATTTTTCTGATGAACATTCGATAATACTAACGATAAAAATCATCTGTCAATATCAATATAAATATATCAAAGTTATTATTTTTTTACTAAAGGAATTTTACTTATTTACCTATATTTTATTTTCTCATTGCTTCCTCAATGCCAAAGTCAGGGAAGCTTTGTATTTAAACTGAAGATAAAAGAAACAATTGTTCGTCTTCAGAATAGAAAACATTGAATAGCATGATAAGTTCTGTACTTCGATAAACATATTGGTCCTGTGTATGTCAATCCGTCTGTAGTCAAATTTTTGTTTTGAGATGATCCATTGAACCATCAATTGATGAGAAAGGGATAGTGTGGGATGGTTGGTATCTAGCTGGTCCTACATCGATTTTATCTCTGGACAAATTTTAATCTATTTGGCGTATTCATATGTTCCAGCTATAGATTATTCGTGATAGTATTTTAAAAACTTGTTACAGGAGATATAGTTCACGAAATAATTGTTTTTTTTTTATGATAATAATTTATTATAAAAATATAAAAAAATATTTACACACATTTGACTTGCAAATTAGTAATGACCATAAGAAGAAGAAGAGGAGGCAAGGCCACCTTTGTAACCAGAGGAAGAGCCTGAGTATCCACCGGAAGATCCTGAGTATCCACCGGAAGAACCAGAGTATCCTCCAGAAGAATGTCCGTAGTAAGCTTCAGAGGAGTGTCCGTAGTTCTGTGGGTGGACAGCGTGTCCTTTCCTCTCTACGACGGCGTTGAAACCGTTCTTCTTGTCGGCGGTGTAGTGGACGATCCTCTCGGTACCATCAGGTTCGTAGAGAGAGTAGTAGCCCTTGACGACGTCTCCTTCCCTGGTCTCTTCTTGCTTCTTGATGTCGTGGGTGTGTGGGTCATTGACGCTGTAATCGAATTTGTAGTGTGGTGGTGCCTGAAATATTAAGATAGTATTAGATACCTTGATCTATGATAATGAATATGGTGTATTGTTTAATTATAATTTGTAAAAGAAATATAACTTACATAGTAGTCAACGTAGTGTTCCTCCTTATGGCCGTAGTCGTTACCGTACTGGGCCACGGCTACTCCCATCAAACAGGCGAAAAGAGCTACCTGCAATAAAAATATAGTTGGTTAGTAATTAGTTATATATAGTGAGATATCCATATATTGTACACGTGTATGCTCGCACCTTGTACATGTTGATTGGTTGAGTGGACTGCTTCGACTTGCCTCTTCCCTTCTCCTCTTGCCTTATATACCAGGCGAGCATCGTTTCTTCACACCCAGTCCCACCCTCGGTTTCTTCTACACTGAGCTCTTCAAACCTGTTTTTTTAATCGATAATTTTATTAAAAATTTGGTTTATGCAAGTTATAACCTATTTTAATTTTTTTTTTTGGAAATACATTCGCCAATTGGTTGAAATCATGTGTATGAAATAGTCATTTCTGTTCTTATTTGTACTTTTGAATTTTAAATAATTTTTACGAACCCGATATTATTCCTTCCCTAACCACCCAAACCCACTCGTTTCTAACCTTGCTTCCTCTTCCATTCTTGGTAATTCTCCAAGGCGCCTGAAAAGAAGATGGCCTCGTGACCTTATATTGTAAACTGTTTTAGAGTTCTACTACTGGGTAGTTTGTCTACATCCTGTATCATCTCATATGTCATTATGATCAAATTTACTGGTTGTATTTTTTTTATACAGTTGTAAATATCAACAAATAAATAAAATAAAATAAAAAAATAATAATTTTTAGTTTAAAGAAATTTAAATCAGATAAAAATTATTAATTTTTTAAAAATATTCATTGAGTGGTTTAAATCTAAACAAGGGGTTAAATTCAGAGTGGTATTATTGTTCTGAATTACTCTCAAAAGAGTCATTAGAGGAAAACGATATGAAATAAATATTTTAGAAATTTACTTTTAATTTTGATATATGTTAATTATAGGAGAAGTTTGTCGGGGGGTGCGGTCAGTAAAGAACAACATAATTAAACACAACCATTTTTATTTTTTTTATGCCACGTTTCGACCTGAGTTTTAGGTCTTCATCAGGGGTTATTGTGTAGAAGGTAGCTTCTACACCATAACCCCTGTTATTCTTTACTGACCGCACCCTCCGACAAACTTCTCTAATCATTAATCTACGGTCAACTATCTACACCTCATTAATATATGTTAATTTCTTCAAGCAAATCCATTTTATTATTTGAGAAATTGATGTTTTTGCTTGTATTATCGCGATAGATTCCAAGGTCTTAACTTTGTTTAGTAACCAATTGAATATTGACGTGTGGTATGATTAAAGAAGACTGTGAAGTCAAATTATCTAAATTTTATTTTTCCTTTATTTTAAACACCCGAAAATGACATATCATTTTGGATGGCAATAAATACAAATCTTGATAATTGTATGTATAATAATGCTTAAAACGTTGAAAATGATGCAATGGTTTATAATTTAAGTTAAACATTTATTATTATAGCAAATAAGAAAACAATGAGTAAGTGTTAAGTAATTGGGAATCATTATACTAAATTCAATAAGGAATATTAAAAGATTCTAGGATAGTAATGTCCGGCTCTGATGATCATCGTGACATATGACACAGAACATATCATGGACAGTAGACAGACCTTTTTGTTTTTATTCGATTTTTGTTTTATATGTGTCTTGAAATATAACACCTCAAACTCCGAGAATTTTTGTTTTTTTCTCTTGTTCAATTGTCGATTGTCGGATTTGTTATCGAAAATAAACAGAGACAACAAAAAAATGTCGGTCCACCCCAGGAACATCTCAGAGAAGATTTCAACATCCTTAGGAGCATCTCAGAGGAGATGTTAACATCTCCAAGTTCAAATTTAATCGTTTTTTTTTTTTAGCCTTACTTGAATAGCTTCTTCTTTTGAATATTCCTTTTGTTTGATATAATTTCTGTAGAAACGTCCTCCTAACATTTTCTTGTAGACGTGAGGCATTTCATTATATTACTGTCCGGTAAAAAGAATGACAACACGGTCAGTTTGGATCAACGAGTTTGTACTATATATACTCTGAAGGTAAAATCGTACAGAGCTTCTCCCTGTCCATAAAACGCGCATGTTTTAGTATTTAATTAATGTAAAATGATGGAATAACATTTTCTGCAATCTACAATAGATATATTCTTCGAAATAATGTTATTTACAATGGCTTAAAATATTCATAAGGATACTCCTCAACCAACAAGAACTAGGCAACAGAACTTTGAAAAATTCTGTCAAATGTGTTATTGTACGTAAGTTACGAAGAAAAAAAAAGCATACAAAGGTTCGGTTTTCCGAACATTCAAATAAATACGAAGAGCTGCAAATCTAGCTGTTGGTAACGCTTGGTCAATCTTTAAGCGACTTCGTGAAACATCCAACACTTGTCTGGCATCCTTTTTAATTCCACCAGGACGTTTCAAATTTGGACTTGAAAAATGACGTAGTGACATCGTTACCTCAACTATACTATAGACACCCCATTTTACGGTACATCAAAAATAAGAAATTTCAAATTTTAGACTTGATTTCTAGGGTATAATTCCTGCGTTTACGAAAATAATTCATAACGCCTAACGATTTTTCCGAATCCATTGTTACTATAGTACTGTTGGAAAACTGAATTTCCGTTCTTCCAACCCTAATAAGTAGCTTTGAGATTGTATACCTTTACTAAAAAGAAAAAGTAGTTTCAACTAAAGAAGAACTTCTGAAACCTTTCACTTTATATTTTCCTGTTCTAATTTTTTCTACAAAGGTCTGATTTGTTACCTTAATTTCAGTTTAGCTAAATCAACCTATTCTGAACTTCGGATAGGTTGTGTTAAAGTTATTTACTTAAGGTTCTTTGAGGTTGGAAAAAGCTAACATCAACTTCTCTTCTTCCTAAAAAATATTTTATCCCACTTAGGTTAGGTAAAATTATTTTAACACTAACCTTTTATTTTGAGAAATAACCGCTACGTGATTTACAAAAAATATATATAATTATTGTGTATACAATTTTCTTTTGCTTCATAATTTTTATCCTGGTTTTCTCAGGAATCTGCTTTATTTTATATACCGAAAATTTAAGAGGCAAGTTTAATAAAAACCGGTGAAAATTATTTTTAAAAAAATCACCAAAATATTGAGATTTTGAGGCTGTTATTTTATCTTTCAACAGTTTTGCACTTTATAATTGTATTTCTGGACTTAAATGAAAATTGATAAAAATGCAGATCACAACTTTAATCCCTTGATTAATGATTATATTTTAGATAGTTAGTGTCCCTAACAACAAAGAAAATAAGAGAAGAAATCTGAATAAACATTTTTTTTTTTTTTTTTTACGAAACGGTTAGTAAAATAATGCTTAATTTACTTTTTGGGTGCTATGCTGAGTTTTAATTTGCATACGACATTGTGTATTGATCACGTCAGAAATTCTGTATCTGCTTTGACACCGTAATGCTTGAAGTAAGAATCCTCAGTCCGTAAGTAAGTCATTTGTGCAAAGTGGGCACTTCGTAGCCTATTTCAAACAGCTAAGAGGACATGATTATCTCCAAGTGTATGAAGCGCGCCTTAAACTCAAGGCGTTTAAACCCTTGCTTTACTTTTGAGTGGCTGGTTGAGTGTTGTTAGTGGACTTTGTTGAAAATAAACTGTAAAGAAAATAAAGCTTAAATTAACATGAAGAGAATCTATAAGGTAATTTACAGAGGGTGTAGGGGTGGCCGAAAAGGCACTCGTCTTTACTCGCTCATTTTTCACTGAAGAAGAATGAAGAAAAAGAATTATTGCTTGCCCAGGAGGGAGGGCCCCTTTAGGTTTTCGGTTCACCCGAAATACCAAGCTTATATGAAATTGTCTCCAAGAATTACTATTCATTTTTTCACAGGCGTAGGGCCTTGAGAAACTTTTTTTTTTATATACATGATGAATTAATCATACTGCAACGTTTTTGTATTGTTCTACTTATCAGAAGCATTTCGATTATCATTTCCTTTGCTGCGACAGAGAAATTTTTTTACATTCAAATACATCTATAGAAAACATTTTGCTGTATTCAGCTCTTAAATGAACGCAAACAATAATTATTTTACTGTATTATTTTTTTTCATCAGTATATGTGATGAATAAAAATAGGGTGTGTTGGTTACTGCTTTCTTGGAAACCGTATATTTCGTGTACATGGTAAATTGAATAAGTGACGCAAGTACGCTACAAAGTTTCTTGACATGTTCGTACCACTGATCTTAATTTAGAAAACACATTGTTTTTTTTCCAATGTATAGTATATATGCTATTATTAACTTATAACAGGGAATACAGTTCACAAAATAATCATTTTATTTTATGAAAAAAAAATTTATTATAAAAGTATAAAAAAAATATTTACACACACTTGACTTGCAAATTAGTAGTGACCGTAAGAAGAAGAAGAGGAGGCAAGGCCACCTTTGTAACCAGAGGAAGAGCCTGAGTATCCACCGGAAGATCCTGAGTATCCACCGGAAGAACCAGAGTATCCTCCAGAAGAATGTCCGTAGTAAGCTTCAGAGGAGTGTCCGTAGTTCTGTGGGTGGACAGCGTGTCCTTTCCTCTCTACGACGGCGTTGAAACCGTTCTTCTTGTCGGCGGTGTAGTGGACGATTCTCTCGGTACCGTCGGGTTCGTAGAGGGAGTAGTAGCCCTTGACGACGTCTCCTTCCCTGGTCTCTTCCTGCTTCTTGATGTCGTAGGTGTGTGGGTCATTGACGCTGTAATCGAACTTGTAGTGAGGTGGAGCCTGAAATAATAACATAGTATTAGGTACTTTGATCCGTGATAATGAATATGGTGTATTGTTTAATTATAAGTTTTAAAGAA
This sequence comes from Halyomorpha halys, assembly GCF_000696795.3. NCBI lineage: Eukaryota > Metazoa > Arthropoda > Insecta > Hemiptera > Pentatomidae > Halyomorpha > Halyomorpha halys. The sequence goes on along the minus strand of NW_027113640.1, from coordinate 699,964 downwards.
AATATTAATTACATAGTAGTCAACGTAGTGCTCCTCCTTATGGCCGTAGTCGTTACCGTACTGGGCCAGGGCTACTCCCATCAAACAGGCGAAAAGGGCTACCTGCAAATAAAATATAGTTCGTTAGTACTAAGTTATGTTTTGTGAGATATTGATGTATTGTACATGTGTATGCTGATACCTTGTACATGTTGATCGGTTGAGTGGACTGCTTCGACTTGCTTCTTCCCTTCTCCTCTTGCCTTATATACCAGGCGAGCATCGTTTCTTCACACCCTGTCCCACCCTCGGCTTCTTCTGAATTGAGATCTTTCAAACTTTATTTTTGTCAATGGATAAATTTTTAAAATTTATTTTTGTGCAAATCTGCTCTTTATAGCCACTTTTTGGCAGTTTACATGATTTCCTTTTAACGTATTTATAATGGTCTTACCTGGTTATAATATGGTCTCGAAAACATTTAATTTGATAGATATGATAAATTAATCATAGTGCAGTTTGCTATTGTTCTAGTGGTCATGATCACTCCGATTAGCATTGCCATTGCTGTTCGAGAGCAATTTTATTGCATTAGAATACACCTTCTGAAAATTGATTTCATTGTATTCAGGTCTTATATGAAAGATAATTAAATATTTTTTTCTTTTATATTTATATTTGATAGATGAAAACAAGCTGTGTAAATTTTTACTTTTTTGGAGAGCGGAGTCGATTGAGAGCGGATATTTGATAATCGATGGGTGTGGTCAGTAAGTGGTTATCGCCAGTACGCCACAGAGTTTACCTTATCTCAGTTATTTAACCTCATTAGTGTTAAATGATCAAACAAAACTACTAATTTTAATCAAAAATGTACATTGTTTATTACTGCTAACAATAAAGGATGGTTAACTATTTTAAATATCTATAAATAAATATTA
>NW_027113640.1:689949-698929 GCF_000696795.3 Halyomorpha halys | reverse complement strand
AATATATTATGTCACATTCCTGGCCTCTACCTATTTTAGTTTGTACCACTTTTCGTTAATGAAATAAGCTATTCACACACTCGAAATAATCAATTGGTATTATTTTTTCAATTATGACCTAATTTTCATCTCTTTAATGGTTTAAATTCAAATGAGGGGCCTAACTCCAAACTGGTGTTGGTGCATTAATCTTAATTTTTAGTGCAGGCTGACATTCAGACTAAAATAAAGTAACATAAAAATAAATAAAATCTCTCTTAAAATAGGTAGACACAGAAGAATAAAGAAAATGAACAGAACCAAACTATGTGCATGAAAAAAATAATAAAAGAAATAAAATAATCTCTTGTCACATTTATACTATTATACACAATATTTACACAATCGACCTGAGGATCACTGAGCCCACTCTTCCCCCCACATGTCAGGGATAGAGCAGAGCTCTTTGAGATCCCAACGCATACCTCTCACCGCATCACTGGTGGAGGCTGAGCAAGTACGCCAAAGCCGCAAACACTTAACTTGTACATTAAGAGTAGGTACAGTAAATTAGACCCTAGAAAGTGGTCTCGGTACACTAAATTTGAGACTATAAAGCTGAAATTCATAAACAGCACCTTAAAAATATACCTTAATGAGAACATTTTTAGAATTTTTTCGCCGATGTCTGATTGTCATTGAATTAGATCCCACTAAATTCTCCCAAATGATGCTCTAGACTCGGTATGGGCAATTTTTGATATGTTTTGGTCCAAACTTTAAAGTACAAATTCGTTCGCGGGCCGCGTTTATAAGTAGTGCTCATAATCTTTAACGATAAATATCAGATATGAAATAATACGACATTGTTATTATAATACAATTTATTAAAATAAAAAACGAAATTAAATAAATAGGCACAATATTATAATTAAATCGTGAAATTTCGATTTATTACAAACTCATCATCGTGTAGGGTTACAATTTACAGAGCCTGGACCAGATATCTCGCTCTTGAACCATCTCCCTTCTCTTACCCCAGTCCATATCCCGCCTCCTTAACACTCTCCTCTCAGGAATTGCGTGGTCTTCCTCTTGGTCTTCTTCCCTCCACGCGAGTCCCATACGTCTTCCTGGCAGTTCTTTCCTGGTCCATCCGAAGGAGGTGTCCGAACCATCTTAGCTTGCCCCTCTAGGATGCTCTCAGCCGGATTGACTCCAAGGTTAGTCCGAATGATACTGTTCCGTACTCTATTTCGTCGTGTCCTTCCTTCCACCTTACGAAGGTACCACATCTCCATGGATTGGATCCAGCTCTTGTGTTTCGAGGTGAGGGTCCACGATTCGGAAGAGTAGGAAAGAATAGGGAGGAACGTCGATTTGTAGATCGTTATTTTAGTTTTTCTTGTCACTTCCCTTTTGCCCAGGAAGCCCCTTCGAAATAAACAAATTTCTCCCAGCTGCATTGATTCTGTGAGAAACTTCCTCATCAATGTAGCCGCTGTAGTTGAGATGAGCACCTAGATATTTGAAATTCTGGATCTGCTCTAGTCTTTCTCCGCTCGCTCTGATCTCCTTCATTATTCGGTTAATTTACGGGTTAATTTTCATGTTTATCGAGGCCATTCTGCAGACTTCCAGAACACTTACGTTTTATTGGAGGTCTTTTATTTTTATGGATTGTAAGTTCCTGTGTGCTAACTGAAACTGTCTCATTCTAAGTTTAGCTTTCTTTATTGCTTTAAGGAGGACTACTATGAAGAGCAGCGGGCTCAAGCAAAAACCTTGACGAATACCTGATTTTGTCTCGAATTCCTGTGATATGTGGATTCCTGGATATGCGTTATTACAAACTACGAAAATTAAATAGTGACACCGAAATCAATGAGACACCTGAGTTTGAATTTGGGAAACTAATACATTGATGTTTGAATTTATTCCACTGGTACAAAGATGTAAAGAATTTTCCGAATTTTCCAGTCAATCTTATACGATGGTATATTAACTTTCATCATTGAAAAGAACTGTTCGCATTTATGAGTACTGCCGAACGCACAAATCAATCTTCTTAAGAATTTTCTAAGCTACGTAAAATGGTCTTCTTCGAGATATTTTTTGTAGAAATCGCTCAACTCCACGTCTTCAAATTTAGATTTTAGGAGTGCGTTTTCTTGAAACTCAATCAACTCCATTTTTAAGTTTATTGGAGCATTTTGTACATTACTTTTTGTTGGAGTAGCAAGTAAATTGAAACAGTCTTCCCTGTTATTGGAATTGCTAAATCTGTTCTAAAATTGCTCCAGCAGTAACTTGAGTTCTTCAGAATATTGAGTCCAAGCAATATTTTCACCAGACAGTATCTGTGCCTCCCACAAGCGGAGTTTGCTCTTGAAACACTTGCAAATGGCTCTACAAATCATTTAATAACTGTCCTTGTTTTTGAAGTTTCAAATTTAAATCATTCAAATAGCCTGTAAGGTCGACCAGAAATGCTAAGTCACATATCCATTTTGGGTCACTCAATTCAGATAGTGTTTTATCTTTTATTTCCATAACATCTACTATCTCATTTTTAAGCTCGTAAAACCGTTTCAGAATTTTTCCTTTGCTTAGTTATCTGACTCAATAATATGTTACGTCGTCATATTCGGCTGATATTTTATCCAAAAACGCCTTAAACTGACGACGGTCAAGCCTTCACGATCGAATAAAATTGATGGTTTTTACTACGACATTCATAACATTCTGGTTGAATGAACTTAAAACACAAGTTCTGTTGGTGGATAATGCATTGAAGGACTATCAAATCATCTTTTTGTACATTTAATTTAGTTGCTTTTTCAATCAAAATGGCACCATCTGTGCACATACCAACTAATTTTGACCATGGCACACCAAAACTTGTGAATACCTTTATGGACTTCATTAAAATTGTTCTCTCCTGTTGTGGTTCCTTTTAGCGGCTGTGAAACAAGCAGTGAACTCTTATCCACACCTCGAATAAATACAGCCAGTTTCAGACAAATCGGTGCTCTCGACTAATGCTATGGAAAATGATTCAAAACCAGCCCATACGGTCGGAAAGTCCTGACGGAGCCCTGCATAGTGGGATGAAAAGTTGGCTAAAAATAAATAGTTTTCTTTTACTATTTTGATACCTCTATTGACCGCCACCCGGACTATCTTCCTAAACTCTACTTCATACAGTCGGCTTTCTTCTTCCAATAAAAATTATTTTACTATATTATTAGTTTTTCTTCCATCAATATATTTGTATTCTTATTTTAAGGCATCAACCACTTATAGGTCATTATTGCCTTAATTTGGGATTTTTTCTTAATTTCTAAATCGAAATGTATAATAACTATTGAAAAATGGGCAACTTGTGATAAATATAATTAAATTCCTTGGTAAAGTTTTAAGTGATTCAAAAATTTTATCCACAGTTTGGTTCTTATCCTGGAAAAGTGAATGGCGGTATGTCGGTAATTTATACAACGATTTGAGGGAGTCGTATGCTCGGCATTCAATTAAAATCTATTAAACAGTAAGTCGCGTGCCGCAAGTCTGGCATATAGGTGGAGAATCGCGGACCATGAGATAACCGTTGTTCAAGCAGGTTTGACCTATTCAAACGCTCGTCAAAATCACCTCCTCTCTTCGCACTCTTCTAGTAGATGACCTCCAAGGGGAGATCTAACTTCTGATTTCCCTTAATTTTTTTTCAATAACATTTGCCCACTTTTGTTGCCATTCCATTGCATTTGTTGCAATCTAGGTGTCTCATGTACGCCACATGTTTTCGAGAAATGTTTGCACCACTGATTTAAATTTAAAATATACGTATAATTAAAAATGTATATATTTTTTTCACAAACGTGTCACAGGGAATGTAATTCATAAAATAATCATATTTTTTTATAAAAGAAAATAATTTATTATAAAAGTATAAAAAAATATTTACACACATTTGGATTGCAAACTAGTAATGACCGTAAGAAGAGGAAGAGGAGGCAAGTCCACCTTTGTAACCAGAGGAAGAGCCTGAGTATCCACTGGAAGAACCTGAGTATCCACTAGAAGAACCAGAGTATCCACTAGAAGAACCAGAGTATCCACCGGAAGAATGTCCGTAGTAAGCTTCAGAGGAGTGTCCGTAGTTCTGTGGGTGGACAGCGTGTCCTTTCCTCTCTACGACGGCGTTGAAACCGTTCTTCTTGTCGGCGGTGTAGTGGACGATCCTCTCGGTACCGTCGGGTTCATAGAGGGAGTAGTAGCCCTTGACGACGTCTCCTTCCCTGGTTTCTTCTTGCTTCTTGATGTCGTGGGTGTGTGGGTCATTGACGCTGTAATCGAACTTGTAGTGTGGTGGAGCCTGAAATAATTCGATAGTATTTGTTATAATAAATCCGTGATAATGAATATGGTGTATTGTTTAATTATAAGTTTTAAAGAAAATATTAATTACATAGTAGTCAACGTAGTGTTCCTCCTTATGGCCGTAGTCGTTACCGTACTGGGCCAGGGCTACTCCCATCAAACAGGCGAAAAGGGCTATCTGCAATAATAATGAAGTTGGTTAGTACTCAGCTATGTGTTGTGTGATATCCATATATTGTACACGTTATGCTGGTACCTTGTACATGTTGATCAGTTGACTGGACTGCTTCGACTTGCCTCTTCCCTTCTCCTCTTGCCTTATATACTCAGCGGGCATCGTTTCTTCACATCCAGTCCCACTCTCGGTTTCTTCTGAATTGAACTCTTCAAACTTAATTTTGTTAAATCGATAGTTTTTTTTTATATTTGGTTTGGTGCAAAGCGGCACTCCATAGCCAATTTAATGTTTTTAACTGCACATGATTAATTTTGAACGCATATCAAGTGCTCTTATCTGGTTATGTGGTCTCTGGAAATATGTATTTTGATAGACGTGAATTAATCATAGTGCAGTTTTCTATTGTTCTAGTGGCCATGATCACCAACCACTTATGTTAGCATTGTCGTCGCTGTTCGAGAGTAAATTTATTCAATTAAACCAACAGGAAAACGTTTTTACTTTAAGGTCTGTTTTTAAGAAAAGTTTACAAAAATTATTTTATTGTCTTATTTTTTTTCTTGCATCGGTATTTTTCAAAAATAAAAAAACAAGATGTATAAGTTTTTGCTTTTTAGGTGAGTGAAGATGGTAGAGAGTGGATATTTGATAATATATGGGTGTGGTGAGAAAGTGGTAATCGCCAGTAGGCCACACATTTTACCTTTTACTACGGATTTGAATTAAAAATATACATTATTTATTACTGTTAACAATGAAGGATGTGAAATTATATTAAATAAATAAAATTAAAGATGTTTTAGAATTTTTTTTTTTTTTTTAAGCTTGCCTTTAAATCTGATCAAACTATTTTAAAGGGATCATACAGTTACATATAAGGTCTAGCTTGTATTAGTCAAAAATGATTGAATATAAAATGATCGTATAAAGTATTAGTTCTAGTAGTAGTAGTTATTTTTGGAAAATTACATAATCACTGATATAAAGTTGCTCTTCGGGTTAGTAGATTTATAGCAAGAAAAATTTATATCCTTTCAATTATAAAATAGTTTTCTAATTAATAATTAATATTTTAATTATTTGTATCTCTATTTAATTGTTTAAATTCAAATGAGGGTCTTAAATCCAAAGTGATATAAGTGCATCATTCTTAATTTTAAGTCCAAGCTGACTGGATATTAAGAGTAGGATACAGTAAATTGGAGGCTTTAAAGTAGTCTGGATAGACAAAATATGAGACTATAAAGTTGAAATCCGTAAACAGCACTAAGAAATATGCTTAAATGAGCAAATTTTCAATTTTTTTTCACCGAGATATGACTGACATTGGATTCGACCTAGAGAGAAGTTAGAGTAACTGAGAGAAGTTTTCAGTTCTTGGATTTTCCAAAGGTTTTTCCAGATGAAAAAAAAAATGGAGTAAAATTTTAGATTATTAGAATGCACTGAATAAAAAAAACTTTGAGAGTGTTTCAGAATTATTATACTAAACCAGATAAGTTATTTAAGGTAAGTCAGTAATTTCGAGTTTCGCGTTTCACGTCGGATTAATATCGGCCAAGTAATCTGGAAGAAAAACACGGATGGCGGGATGACCATTTTTATTTGATTTTCGTTTGCTGTTTATTATAAAATGTGAAATCTCAAATTTTAGGGAAAATGGGTTAAGAGTCATTTTTGTCCTTTGTTGAGTGTCAAGGTTCATTTTCAACCAAAACATGCCTCTTTGTTTTTTAATCATTTCAGGTTTTTTTTTTATTTACATAAAGTTAAATAACTTTAATATTAAGACTTTTGGCAATTTTCATCAAAACCATTTAGGCCATTGAAAATAGTAAACAACAGTCAGAAAATCAGCAGATTATTATTATTTATTTTATTTTACCTTCTGTAGTTGAATCCTTCATTATTCCATTTCTTGACTTCAATGGAAATTAATAAAATAGCACTCTGACCTGATGCTCCTTTATGGAATAGATTTTTCACATTTTTTATATTATCTTAAAAATTTATTTGATTAAAATCTTGATTATCAATGTAAAGACCATCTAGGTGTTTTCCTTATTTACATTCTCAAACATTTTGACAGGCTACATTCTGAAATTATTTCCTGAAATAAACGGAATTATAAATAAAATATTATTATATTATTTTTTTTAGAAATGAAATAAATAACCCATATACACCAAGTACATAGACTAACTATGGTATAAATGATACCATAACATATGACGTTTATAGTAAGTATCGAAAAACAATCTGTGTGTATGTATATGAAAAGCCAAGTTTAGAATCGCAAGTACGTGCGAAAATGAAATAGCTTAATTGCAATAGGTACATGCCTGAGATGGAACAGTAACTTTTCGCTAAAATCATCTAACTTGAAGTAACTCTTGGTATCAGTGATTTTACACTTTTCTTCAAAACGACTGCAACGATATAAAGTTAACTCGTTATATCAATATACAATCAATTGCTCAATAATATAATCTAGGTTTTAAACTCCTTTGATCAAGTTTGATCGTGCATAAAAGCCAAATTTTCAAATTATTTTGTTCTTGAGTATTATGAATTTTGTTTATATGACACAATAGACCATCTCTCGTTGTTAGTAGTAATATAAAATGGATAAATATGGGCTATGAAAGAATTAAATTAATTACTTAAGGAAAAAACCCATTAAAATTCCCTAAAAAAGACCTATACAACGGAAATATTCGAAAGCACCCGATCTCTTCCAATATATTCTCTTAATAGACGAAATTCATTATATTTTCTTAAAGTTTTGTATTCCCTACCGACTGCTCTATAGTTTCCTTTAATAATGTTGCTCTTGCCCCTGTCGAGCAGATCCGCTACCTTGGACTACATCTGAATAAACAACTAACCTGGAATCCTCACACAAGATTGAAAAGCCAAGAAACTGCACGTTGATTACGACTATTACAGCACTTACTGGACAAACGGTCTAAACTTCCTATTCAATACAAAATACCGATCTACATGACTGTAATAGGGCCAATCTGGAAATACGGAGTTGAGCTTTGGAGCTCCACTTAACTTTCGAATTCCTCTCGTATACAATTTTTACTATCCAAAATCCTTCGTAAAATCCTCAATGCTCCTTACTTTATCACAAATAAAATCATATATAAAGACCTTAAAATTCCATGTATAACCCTTAGCTCGAACAAGATATCATTCGTTTCATTATGAACTCCCTAACCATCCAATCCCACTAATTTCTAACCTTGCCTCTTCTACCATTCTGGCAATCCTCTGAGGCGCCTGAAAAGAAGATGGCCAGACCTGTTATGTAAAAACGTCATTAGAGTTCTACCAATGGATAATTTCTCTACATGCCTGTATCACTCCATTATATAACTGAATCCATTCCTGAGACCAAATTTATTGAATGTATAATATAATATACAATTGTAAATTTCAATAAAGACATTTAAAAAAAAAATAAAAAGGTTTTGTATTTTAGGTAGAAACATAGTTGATAATTGTTTTTCACACCAAAGAAATCCTTATACAGGAATTTTCATTGCAATAGAAAAACAGTGAGTACTTTTAATTTTGTTTATTTGAAAAATTAAGTTAATACTAATAAACAATGGGTGGATATAAAAAATGAAAAATAGGTAATTATTGTTTTACCATAGTTGGTATTACAATAGTCAGATTTTAATTCCACTACATATGAAATATATAGTAAGAGAATCGTCATTATGAATGATTAAGATATAGCTATTTTTAAATTTGCTAGGATTAATCTCAATTAATCCTATTACATTAATGTAAAAGGTTTATGATGCACGCACCAGATATTTTACGCATATGAGTTATTAAAAAGAATTATTTTCGATCTTCCTGTTAGCAGCCCGATAGAGTTTGAATTTTGCTTGCCATTCTTCGTTGTTGATGTCAGAAATTCCGTATTTACTTAGACACATCAACGCATGGAGTAGCCTGGGTCTGTAAGTAAGTCATTTTTGCAAAGTGGACACTTCTTAGCCAATTTCAAACAACTAAAAGGACATGATTATCTCCAAGCTTGTATGGAATGGTCTCCAAGGTTACTACTCATTCATGCTGGTAATAATAGGTCCTTGGGGAACATTTCTTTTGATATACATGATCAATTAATAATATTGCAATATTTCGCTATTGTTTTTTTTATTAGGAAAATTTAATTTCATATTGCCATTGCTCTCATAGAGCAACAATTTTACATTCAACTACAACAACACAAACGGTTTTACAGCTCAGCTTAATCAGCTGTTAAATAAACGCTTAATTTTTTTTTTCTTGTGCCAAAATATTTGATAAATTAAAATAAGTTACTTCTTGAAGAAGTTTGTCGGGGGGTGCGGTCAGCAAAGAACAACATAAATAAACAAAACCATATTTATTTATTTTATGCCGACGTTTCGACCT
>NW_027113640.1:682837-684764 GCF_000696795.3 Halyomorpha halys | reverse complement strand
AATCATTGTTAATGTTTTGCTATTATTCTACTTGTCAGGGACATTTCGAAACGCATTTCCATTGCTGCGAAACATTTTTAAATTCAAATAAACCTACAGAAAACAGTTTTTACTGTACTAAGCCCTAATGAACTCTTATAAAATTATTTTACTATCATATTTTTTTTCTTGCACTTGGATATTTAATTAACGGAAATAAAGTGTGTAGGTTTCAACTTTTCTGGAAAGCAAAGTTGGTAGATAGCAGATATTTGATGATATATGGGAGTGGTTAATTAAGTGGGTGTCGCAAGTACTGCACAGGTTTTCGCGAAGTTTTTGAACCACTTATATAAATTAAATATATACATTACTTATTGCAATTATTGTTATATACATTTATATAAAACTAGTAGGAGGGAATATAGCTCAAAAAATAATTATTTTATTTTATGAAAATAATTTATTATAAAAGTATAAAAAAATATTTACACACATTTGACTTGAAAATTAGTAATGACCGTAAGAAGAGGAAGAGGAGGCAAGGCCACCTTTGTAACCAGAGGAAGAGCCTGGGTATCCACTGGAAGAGCCTGAGTATCCACCGGAAGAACCTGAGAATCCACCGGAAGAACCTGAGTATCCACCGGAAGAATGACCGTAGTAAGCTTCAGAGGAGTGTCCGTAGTTCTGTGGGTGGACAGCGTGTCCTTTCCTCTCTACGACGGCGTTGAAACCGTTCTTCTTGTCGGCGGTGTAGTGGACTATCCTCTCGGTACCATCGGGTTCGTAGAGGGAGTAGTAGCCTTTGACGACGTCTCCTTCCCTGGTCTCTTCTTGCTTCTTGATGTCGTGGGTGTGTGGGTCATTGACGCTGTAGTCGAATTTGTAGTGTGGTGGTGCCTGAAATATTAAGATAGTATTAGATACCTTGAGCCATGATAATGAATATGGTGTATTGTTTAATTATAATTTGTAAAAGAAATATTAATTACATAGTAGTCAACGTAGTGTTCCTCCTTATGGCCGTAGTCGTTACCGTACTGGGCCAGGGCTACTCCCATCAAACAGGCGAAAAGGGCTACCTGCAATGCAAATGTAATTGGTTAGTACTCAGCTATGTGTAGTGAGATATCCATATATTGTACACGTGTATGCTGGTACCTTGTACATGTTGATCAGTTGACTGGACTGCTTCGACTTGCCTCTTCCCTTCTCCTCTTGCCTTATATACTCAGCGGGCATCGTTTCTTCACATCCAGTCCCACCCTCAGTTTCTTCGGCATTAAGCTCTTCAAATTTTTATTTATTTGTATCGATATTTTTTTTAATATAGTTTGGCGCCACGTGGGCACTTAATAGCCAATTTAAGGCAGTTGAAATTACATGATTATCTTTGGACGTACATGAAATGATGTTGTCTGGTTGTATTACGGTCTCGAGAAATATTTCTTTTGATAGACATGATGAATTAATCATGGTGCAATGTTTTGCTATTGGTGCTTTTTTACTGTATTGAGGTCTTCTAATAAAAATTATTTGGTCATCTAATTTTTTATTTTAATAATATATTTGATAAATCAAAACAAAGTTTATAGTTTAAAGTTATACTTTTTTGGAGAGCGGAGTCAGGTAGAGAATGGATATTTGATAATATATGGGTGTGGTCAGCAAGTAGTATTCCCAAAAATACCAAAGAGTTTTTAATCTTAATCTACAGTTTTTAATTAAATATATGCATTGTTTTTACTGTTAACGATGAAGGATGGTTAAATATTTTAAATAAGCAAAATAAAAGATATTTTAGAATTATTTTTATAAGATTATTTATTTTAAATTTTTCATTTAAATATAATGATATTATCTCTGATTAATACTATAAGTCCTTGCTTCTTTATAGGTGTTTGTCTGAAAACAATTTGTATTTATGAAAAAAATATTTTACATT
>NW_027113640.1:680197-682164 GCF_000696795.3 Halyomorpha halys | reverse complement strand
CGGAGTCAGGTAGAGAATGGATATTTGATAATATTTGGGTGTGATCAGCAAGTGGTATTCCCAAAAATACCAAAGAGTTTACCTTAATCTACAGTTTTTAATTAAATATATACATTGTTTTTACTGTTAACGATGAAGGATGGTTAAATATTTTAAATAAGCAAAATAAAAGATATTTTAGAATTATTTTTATAAGATTATTTTTTTTAAATTTTGCATTTAAATATAATGAGCTTATCTCTGATTAATACTATATGTCCTTGCTTCTTTATAGATGTTTGTCTGAAAACAATTTGTATTTATGAAAAAAATATTTTACATTGATATGACGAGCTAAATCAAAGTATTTCTAATTATTTAATCATTTCTAGTGTTAGTTATACAATTATTAGTATGAAATAGTAAAATTACTGATAAGATACAAAGTGACACTTCTTGTTAGTAAATTAATTGCAAAAAAAATCTGTCACATTTCGGTAATTTTTCTTCTACCTTCAATTCTAATAAGTAATTAATAATAATTATAACTATTATCATACTAATTGAATAATTTCAGTTAGTACTACTTTTCATTTCTGAGATAAGGTATTCACACACACACAAGTATATAGACTATAAAAACTATCATTTTTTTCTTATTCAGTTGATGATTTAAAACCAAATGACGGGGTTTGATTCAGAGTGGTATAAGTGCATTAATCTTTAGTTTAAGTTCATGGTGATTGGGCGTTAAGAGATGGATACAGTAACTTGAAGACCAGAAAATGGTCGGGATAAACAAAATTTGAGCCTAAAGTTTATATTCGTAAACAGCACCTTAAATGAGCAAATTTTTAGAATCCTTTTGCCGAGATCTGATTGTCATTGTATTCGATCCCATTAAACTTGTTTCGGTTCTTGTATTTTCCAAGTGACGTCCCAGACGAAATAACTACGTAATAAAATGTTAATATTGTATAACTTAAGAAGTTTGATGCTGTTAAGTAACTGAATGCCATTTGTCAGTGGAATACATTATTTGAAGAACGGTTGTTTTTGCTAGAATTATTGCGATCAATTCCTAAATATGAACTTTTTAGGGGGAATCAATTAAATTGATCTAGGTTGTGATTAAAAGTAAAATTATCAAAATTTTCTTTTTGCTTTATTTTAAATATCTTTAAAAACAGTGACATTGATTAAATCAATAAATAAAATTTGTAATGCTAATAGATCGCTCAAAAATGGTGAATGATTTTACATCGGTTTATTGTTTTAATTAACTATTTATTATCCCATTAAATGTCACAATAATGAGTGTGTTTCGTATTCACTATACTAAACCTAATAAGAAGTATTGAAAAAAATTGGTCATTTAGAGTTGCGCCCATCAATGTGGAAGGATATCGGCCTAGTTGTCTGGAAGAAAAACCACGGACGGCTGGAGGACTATTTTTTTATTAGATTTTTGTATTCTATTTATCAAATAATTTAATATCACAAATTTTGGGGAAAAGGGGTTGGAGCCATTTTTAACCTTGGTCAATTCTCGATTGTCGAGGTTCCTTATAGAAAATGATCAACCGAAATGATAATGATTCGACGACGTTTTATTTTATCTTGTAAGGTATTTAATTTTATATCAAATGACAATTAAGTGATTTACTAGAAAATTTTCTATTACATGATTTTCTTTGTTTTATGATTTTTTTTTCCTTGTTTTTAACGGGGATTTTCTAATTTTTTTATGTAGAATGTTAAACGGGTTTAATAAGAAAACAATGGAATTTTCATCGAAAGCATTCAGTCCGTTGAATATGACCAACGGAAATGATAATAATATTGCTCATGATTCTACGACGTTTTATTTTATATTGTAAGTAATTTGATTATATGTCAAATGATAGTCAAGTGATTTACTAGAAAATTTTGAACGTACATAATTTTCTTTGCTTTATTATTTTTTTTATCTTGTTTTTAACGGGGAT
>NW_027113640.1:676696-678242 GCF_000696795.3 Halyomorpha halys | reverse complement strand
GAAAACGAAATTACGTATTTGCAGTTGGTAAATTTGCAGGCCTGGGATGTGACAGCAACATTTTTTACCAAAATCCACTTATTGTAAGTGACACTTGGTATCTGTAATTTTACACTTTTCTCGAAAACAACTACAACTATTTTAGTTTAACTCGTAAAATCAATATAAAATCAATTTTCATTAGTATAAGCTAGGTCTTAACCTCCTTTAAAATAGTCAGATCGAGCTTAAAAGCCAATTTGTCAGAAAATCTTAATCCAAATTACTATTAGTTTTGTTTTTATTAGATGATCAACTGTCATTCATTGTCAGTTGTAATATAAATATGAACTATGAAAGAATTGATTGAAGGAGAAAAATATTAACAGCCCCTAAAACATACCAATACATCGCAAATAACCGAAAGGGCTCGATCTAATCCTATAGTACTTATCACATAGCGATTCGTTATCTTTTCTTAAAGTTTTGTACTCTAAGCTGCTACATAGTTGATTATTGTTTTTTAACACCCCAAGAAAGTCTTAAACACAAATTTTCATATCAGTATCTTCTATTTTGTTTATTTGAAAAATTAAAAATGTATTATTGTAATTGACAATAAACAAATTAATTAAAAATATGAAAGAATTAAGTAATTATGATTTTTCATGGTAGGTATTACAATAGTCGGATTTTACTTTAACAACTTATGAGATACATAGTAAATAGATTGTCATCCTAAATAATAAAGACATAGCTGTTTTAAAATGTACAATAATTAATCTTAAGATGGTAAGTGAATTTTGTGTTAGGACACTTTTCGGTTTCCTTCTTGCTAGTTCCATTGAGTGTAAATTTTCTTTGACATTTAATACAGCAATGCATGAAGTAGCTTAAGTCTATAAGTAAGACATGTGTGCAAAGTGGGCACTTTGCACCCAATTTCAATCAGCTTAAAGGACATGATTATCCCCAAGCTTGAATGAAATGGTCTGTAAGGATCTTTACTTATCCATGTTGGTCATAATAGGGCCTTGGTAATCATTTCCTTTCATATACACGGTGAATTAATCATTGTTAATGTTTTGCTATTATTCTACTTGTCAGGGACATTTCGAAACGCATTTCCATTGCTGCGAAACATTTTTAAATTCAAATAAACCTGAAATCTTATAAAATTATTTTACTATCATATTTTTTTTTCTTGCACTTGGATATTTAATAAACGGAAATAAAGTGTGTAGGTTTCAACTTTTCTGGAAAGCGAAGTTGGTAGATAGCAGATATTTAATGATATATGGGAGTGGTTAATTAAGTGTCGCAAGTACTGCACAGGTTTTCGCGAAGTTTTTGAACCACTTATATAAATTAAATATATACATTACTTATTACAATTATTGTTTGTACATTTATATAAAACTAGTAGGAGGGAATAATTATTTATAATAAAATAATTATTTTATTTTATGAAAACAATTTATTATAAAAGTATAAAAAAAATATTTACACACATTTAACTTGAAAATTAGTAATGACCGTAAGAAGAGGAAGAGGAGGCAAGGCCACC
>NW_027113640.1:674111-674471 GCF_000696795.3 Halyomorpha halys | reverse complement strand
CTGCTTCGACTTGCCTCTTCCCTTCTCCTCTTGCCTTATATACTCAGCGGGCATCGTTTCTTCACATCCAGTCCCACCCTCAGTTTCTTCGGCATTAAGCTCTTCAAATTTTTATTTATTTGTATCGATATTTTTTTGTTTTATAATTTGGCGCCACGTGGGCATTTAATAGCCAATTTAAGGTAGTTGAAATTACATGATTATCTTTGAACGTGCATGAAATGGTGTTATCTGGTTATATTATGGTCTCGAGAAATATTTCTTTTGATAGACATGATGAATTAATCATGGTGCAATGTTTTGCTATTGGTGCTTTTTTACTGTATTGAGGTCTTCTAATAAAAATTATTTGGTCATCTA
>NW_027113640.1:671588-674061 GCF_000696795.3 Halyomorpha halys | reverse complement strand
TGATAGACATGATGAATTAATCATGGTGCAATGTTTTGCTATTGGTGCTTTTTTACTGTATTGAGGTCTTCTAATAAAAATTATTTGGTCATCTATATTTGATAAACTAAAACAAAGTTTGTAGGCTTATACTTTTTTGGAGAGCGGAGTCAGGTAGAGAATGGATATTTGATAATAATATATGGGTGTGGTCAGCGTGGTATACACCAAAATATCAAACAGTTTACCTTAAACTACAGTTTTGAATTAAATATATACATCGTTTTTACTGTTCACGGTGTAGGATGGTTAAATATTTTAAATAAACAAAATAAAAGATATTTTAGAGTTATTTTTATAAGATTATTTTTTTTTAAATTTTGTATTTAAATATGACCAGATTATCTATAATTAATCAGAAAATGGAATATAAGTCCATTGCATTGTCTATTGCTTCTTCATAGGTGTTTGTCTGAAATCAATTTGTATTAATGAAAAAAATATTTTACATTGATGTGACGAGCTAAATCAAAATAGTTTTAAGTATTTCTAATTATTTAATCATTTCTAGTATTAATTATACTATTATTAGTACAATATTGTAAAATTACTGATAAGATACAAAGTGACACTTCTGGTTAGTAAATTAATTGCAAAAAATGATGTCTGTCACATTTCGGTAATTTTTCTCCTACCTTCAATTCTAATAATTAATTAATACTAATTATAACTATTATAATACTAGTTGAATAATTTTAGTTAGTACTACTTTTCATTTCTGAGATAAGGTATTCACGTACACACAAGTACATAAACCCCAGCAGGCTTCGTTTATTCACATCCAGTCTCACCCTCGGTTGCTTCTGCATTAAGATCTTCAAATTATATTTTTTTGAATCAATAATTTTTTTAATTATTATTATTTATTAATGGTGCAGCTGATTGAATTTACTAACGTGTTTGGTAATTCATGGAACTGCATCCACCAATTGGTCGAAATGTATTAAATAACCATTTAGGTTTTTTTTTTTCCTTTTCGATTTTATGATAAATTTTTGTTTAAAAAAATTAACATTATTAATTACTATAAAAACTATTATTTTCTTTCTTATTCAGTTGATGCTTTAAAACCAAATGGCGGGGTTAGATCTAGAGTGGTATAAGTGCATTAATCTTAAGTTTAAGTTCTGGCTGATTGGTTATTAAGAGATGGATACAGTAACTTGAAGACCAGAAAATGGTCGGTATAAACAAAATTTGAGCCTAAAGTTTAAATTCGTAAACAGCACCTTAAATGAGCAAATCTTTAGAATCCTTTCGCCGAGATCTGATTGACATTGTATTAGATCCCATTAAACTTCTCTCGGTTCTTGTTTTTTCTAAATGATGTCCCAGACGAAATGAGTACGTAATAAAATGTTAATATTGTATAACTTAAGAAGGTTGATGCTGTTACGTAACTGAATGTATTTGTCAGTGGAATCCATTTTTTGAATAATGGTGGTTATTGCTAGAATTATTGCGATCAATTCCTAAATATGAACTTTTTGGTAAATATAACTATTTCCTAAATATAAGATGTGATTGGTAGTAAAATTGTCTAAATTTTCTTTTTGCTTTATTTCAAATATCTTTAAAAAGATGATATTGATCTAGTCAATAAATACAATTTGTAAAGTTAATGAACGATCAAAAATCGTAAATGATTTTACATCGGTTTATTGTCTTAATTGACTATTTATTATCCCAGTAAATACCCAAATATTGAGTGTGTTTCGGATTCACTATACTAAACCTAATAAGAAACATTGAAAAAATCGGTCATTTAGAGTTGCGCCCATCAATTTGGAAGGATACCGGCCCAATGGTCAGGAAGAAAAACTATGGTCGGCGGGAGGACTTTTTTTAATTCACTTTTTGTATTCTTTTTATCAAATTATGTAATATCACAAATTTTGGGAAAAGGGGATAGGAGCCATTTTTAACCTTGGTTAGGTCGATTGTCGAGGTTCCTTATAGAAAATGATCAATCGAAATGATAATAATGTTCATTATAATTCGAGAATGTTTTATTTTATCTTGTAAGGAATTTGATTATATGCCAAATGATCGTTAAGTGATTTACTAGAAAAATTTGAACGTACATAATTTTCTTTGCTTTATTATTTTTTTACCTTAGTTATAACGGGGATTTTCTAATTTTTTTTATATAGAATGTTAAACGGCGTTAATAATAAAACTTAATGGAATTTTCATCGAAACCATTTAGTCCGTTGAAAATAGTAAACAACAGCCAAAAATCCAGCAGATTATTCCATCTATCTGCAGTTGAATTCTTCATTATTCCATTTTTTGACTTCAATGGAAATTTAATTATATGGCACTTTGACTTGATGCTACTTTAAGGAATTGATTTTTCACTTTTTAGATTATCTATATTATATTTTTTAGATTATCTTAAAATGATTTTAATTAAATTCTGTACCAATGTACA
>NW_027113640.1:665142-668758 GCF_000696795.3 Halyomorpha halys | reverse complement strand
ACGTGTATGCTGATACCTTGTACATGTTGATAACTTGACTGGACTGCTTCGACTTGCCTCTTCCCTTCTCCTCTTGCCTTATATACTCAGCGGGCGTTTCTTCACATCCAGTCCCACCCTCAGTTTCTTCTGCATAGAGCTCTTCAAATTTAATATTTTTAAACCAATTAATTTTTTTAGCGCAAAGTGGGCTCTTCTTAATTTTGGAAGCCATTTCTTTTGATAAACAAGATGAATTAATCATAGTGAATATTTGATAAAGTTCTAGTGGCTATAATCACTTCGCATAGCATTGTCATTGCTGTTTGAGAGCAACTTTATTACATTCAAATTCATCTACAGAAAAAAGCTTTTACTGTATTCAGATTATTAAAATTATTTTATTATCTTATTTTTTTAATTTTTGATCCTCCCTTGTTATATTTAATAAATAAAAACAAGGTATGTAGATTTTTACTTTTTTTGAGAGGTTCTTTATTTGCACTACAGTTTACATTAAACATCTAATTTGAACTCAAATATATATATTTTTTTTTACTTTTACTGCTAACAATGAAGGATGGGTTATTATTTTAAATAAATACATGCTTCAGAAAATGAGTTTTTGAAAATTTTGCATTTAGACCGATCAGACTATCTCAGAGGGACGAGACAATTTAATATAAGGCTTTACGTTTATTAATGAAAAATCGATTAAACATTGATATGACTAGCTTAATTAAAATACTTTTAGTAGTATTTCAATTTTTTTAATTTTTTTCTTGCAATAATTATTCTAGTAGTAGTGCAAAATTATGGAATAATTTAAAATCACTTATATCAGATCTCCAGCATGTATCTACCTCAAAAATCTACATCTGGTACTTAGGTGTTCAAAGGACTATAAAAACGTCAATGAGTGTAAATTTCGCGATCAACATTTATTCTTTCCCTTAGTATAAACTTCATATATAGGTACGTGAAAGTATTAGTTTTATATGTTTATTATTTTGTTTCTCAAAAAATAAAATAAAATCATAATATATGTGTGCAGTGAATTTCTTGTAATAATTTAAGATGTATAAGCAATAAATAAATGAAAAGTTGGGCCTGAAAGGATAATTTTAAGTAAATTTTAGTTCGGTGTTAGCCTATCTCATTTACTAAACAGTGTTAAGTAGGACTTAGTGTTAAATAAGTTTAATTTTAAACAAAAGTTACAATAAAAGTTCTTTAGATGTTTGAGAATTATTTTGTCATAATCACATTTTTCATAATTACTGGATCTTGAGATTTCATTTTAATATTATTCATGGATAGAGATATCATGGGCTACTTTAAAAAAAACTGCTTCTCTCAGTACAAAGATGTATATGTACAAATACATATTTATAGGGTGTAAAAGTCCTGTATACTTTGACACCCTATAATTCACTCTCCTCTCCGATTATTTATATTTTTGCTGGGTAATAACAGTAGCATGTAGAGAGTGTCCTGTGTATTTTGGAACTATTGTTTCTAATATTCTTCACCCAACTATTAAATTTCCGATAGAATGGAATTTTTTTTTCTACGAAATCTAATAGTATATGTGATCAGTAATTCTTATCGGCAATATTTTATTGCTTAGTCTCAATATTCTATTTTAAATTTTAATTTCATCTTCAGTGAATCGAAACAGTGGCTGTATTCTGTATTTTTTGTGTATATTTTAAGAGATTTTTTTTCATTAATTTATTTATTTTATTTTATTTTAGTATGTATGAGATCATTCATTACTATTACCTATTGCCCACAACGGCAGATTTTAATATCTATTAAAAAAAAAAATGTTCATGATACGAGAAAGTGAAAACCCTTAAGAAAAGAAACGTTTCAGGATTCAATTTTCCATATGGATCCGTCATCATAATTACAGCCATTTTAGTCTCAACCGATCGAGAAAACAGGAATTATAATGGTGGAGTCTTATAGAAAATCGGCTTGTAAAACGATTTTTTTTTTGTAGACGTTTTATGGTTTTCGATTTTCCAGATTTCCAAATCGATAAAAACCTTAAAAAATTGTTTTTGGCTTTTGGATATTTACGCCTTCAGGTCTTATCAAAATCGTGAACAGGACATATCCAAAAAGTAATATGTTATAATCTCTCTTAATATTTCAGTATTTATAAACCACCCTATTCCATCTGGAATTTCTGAGTTAGCCGCGTTGCAGAAAAACTAGAGAAATTAAAAATACTCTGCGAGGAAAGAACAATTGCCACTTGTAAGATTCATACAAAATCAAGTCAAAATTCTAAAAATTGCAAAGTTTAGGAAGAGTTTACATGCATACTGGGGTACCCTAAGTAATTTTCGTCGCCAATAAATTATGTACATGGAACAGTCCGGTGTGCCTGTTGAAAAGTGACCAGTCGTTTGAATAAAGATATAGCGTTCAATCACATTCACGGCATTCGAACCCTTTTGTTATGGCCACTTTCGGTTTTCTAAGAATAGGTCTATTAGTGCCATGATAATATATTTTTTTTTAATTCTTGCATCACGGAATGAAGTATATCTTTAAGACCTTTCCCCTTCATCGATTGTCTTATTAGTAAGTTATTTTTCTTTCTTGATATAGCAGGATATCATTACGAAACTGTTTTAATACAAAGCGTGTAACCTAATTCTTCTTGGACACAGCCTTTCAAGGTTACGAGTTAGATTGGTTTCTTTTGGAATGAAACTTTTCACTAAACATTTTAAAACAGCCTTTAATTAGTTCGAAAGTCGACTATGGAAGTTGAATGGCGTGTCATTGGACTTGATATTGATACATCAATAGGGCACATAATTTTTCATTTACTTATTACTAACTGTTTCTTTGAAAATATTTATAAATTGTCACTTGATAGAACCTTATTAGAAAAAAAATATTATTTTAATTATATTATTTCAATTTCTTGAGACAAGGTAATTATTTATGAAATAATTAAAAAATTTGTATCCTTTATTGTCTCAACACTTTTTTATTTTTCGCCAGTCCAACGTTTCGGCCATTTTAGCCATCCTCAAGGACATCTTCAATTATAATTTCTTCCTCACATTAATTTAAAGTTACTTTTGCAGCCTATTCTGCCCAGGTCATTTCCTTTATTATAAGTTAAAAGCCTATTTTTTTAAAATTTAAAATCAATAATATTTAATTCTTCTTATATAAGATTATCCACAACAAATTCACTACCATATAACAAACCTTTTATAAATAAATTTATAAATTCTATATCTATAGCAATAGGAATTAGAGTTAAATATGCATCCATACTGTATATTCTTTCAAAGGAGAAAAATATATACTAAAAAAAAAGAGTTTTATTCTTATTAAATAAAATGAACTCAATAATGAAAAGAAAAGTTAAGTAAAAGTAACATAAATTATTTTATGTCACATTCACACCCACATACAATGTTCTTATTCAATCTTAGTAATTCCCAACTTAAAAGTGTTACCAGGGGCCATGGTGTAGAGTTTTGTCTACTAGAGTTAACATATACATAAAAAAATATAAATATTTATAATATTTGTTTGTTACATTTTATACAAATATTAAAAACACATTCATTACTTTTTATAATAATATAATACTTTTTAT
>NW_027113640.1:664482-665092 GCF_000696795.3 Halyomorpha halys | reverse complement strand
CTTTAAGGAATTGATTTTTCACTTTTTAGATTATCTATATTATATTTTTTAGATTATCTTAAAATGATTTTAATTAAATTCTGTACCAATGTACATGTAAGTCATAATTTATACTAGCTAGTTTATCCTTATTTAAATTCTCAAACATTTTGATAGGCTACTTTCTGAAATCATTTCATGAAATTCAAGTGATAATAAGTAATAAAGAAATAAAATAATATTAAAACATAAAAAAAAGTAATAAAGAAATATAAAGAAATAAAGTGTGTAGATTTTCTTTTTTTTGGAAAGCGGAGTTGGTAGAGAGCAGATATTTGATGATATATGGTAGTTGTTAATTAAGTGTCGCAAGTACTGCACAGGTTTTCGCGAAGTTTTTGAACCACTTATATAAATTAAATATACACATTACTAATTACAATTATTGTTTATACATTTATATAAAACTAGTAGGAGGGAATATAGCTTACAAAATAATTATTTTATTTTATGAAAATAATTTATTATAAAAGTATAAAAAAATATTTACACACATTTAACTTGAAAATTAGTAATGACCGTAAGAAGAGGAAGAGGAGGCAAGGCCACCCTTGTAACCAGAAGAAGACCC
>NW_027113640.1:661883-662647 GCF_000696795.3 Halyomorpha halys | reverse complement strand
GTTGACTGGTCTGCTTCGACTTGCCTCTTCCCTTCTCCTCTTGCCTTATATACTCAGCGGGCATCGTTTCTTCACATCCAGTCCCACCCTCAGTTCCTTCGGCATTGAGCTCTTCAAATTTTTATTTATTTGTATCGATATTTTTTTTTTTATAGTTTGGTGCCAAGTGGGCACTTAATAGCCAATTTAAGGCAGTTGAAATCGCATTATTATCTTTGAACGTACATGAAATGGTGTTATCTGGTTATATTACGGTCTCGAGAAATATTTCTTTTGATAGACATGATGAATTAATCATGGTGCAATGTTTTGCTATTGTTGTTTTTTTACTGTATTTAGGTCTTCTAATAAACAATATTTGGCCATCTAATTTTTTATTTTAATAATGTATTTGATAAATCAAAACAAAGTTTATAGTTTAAAGTTATACTTTTTTGGAGAGCGGAGTTAGGTAGAGAATGGATATTTGATAATAATATATGGGTGTGGTCAGCAAGTGGTATTCCCAAAAATACCAAAGAGTTTACCTTAATCTACAGTTTTTAATTAAATATATACATTGTTTTTACTGTTAACGGTGAAGGATGGTTAAATAAGCAAAATAAAAGATATTTTAAAATTATTTTTATAAGATTATTTTTTATAAATTTTGCATTTAAATATAATGAGATTATCTCTGATTAATACTATAAGTCCTTGCTTCTTTATAGGTGTTTGTCTGAAAACAATTTGTATTTATGAAAAAAATATTTTACATTGATATG